>NW_024802942.1:698686-733569 GCF_019175285.1 Sceloporus undulatus
AAACCCATTTAACCTCTACTATCTAGATTTCCCCCATGTCTCCAGTACAGTATGACTTTCCCATGTGAAACCTCCTTGTGTTCCAAATGTTCTTAAAACCTTTCCTGATTCTAGATATAAAAATATGAAAATATGAAAACCCATATTTAGTGCGAGGGGTATAGGGAATGCTGACAGAATGCAATAGCCAAATGAAGAGAGACACATGGCTGCAAAATATGATGGGAAGATTCAGAAAACTGTTTTAAAGTTGAGTACTTCTCGATTTCTCCAAGCAATTGAAAAAGTAACAATTTATTTATATTAAGAAATGGGAAAAGTAAAGAGTAACTTTTAAGGATCATAAATATTTTATAGTACAGTGAGCCCGCGCCATATGCGGGCTCCTTATAGGCGGCTTTCAGCTACACTGAAGCTGCCTGGGAAATTGGTTATAATGGGGCTCAAGCTTACATGTTTTACATTGGGGGGATGGTGGTTCTGGAATGGATCCCCCACATAAAGCAAGGGCCCACTGTATAATTATATCTATAAACTATTTTGAAGGACAAAAAATATATTATTGTAATGAACTACATTTTCAAAAGTAACTTTCCAAGCTCTGCAGCCTCCGTGTAAATGAACCTTGGCCCAGAAAGATCACTCATAGACTCATCCTTAAGCTCACTCCTCAAGAAGCAGGGAGAACCTGTAATTACTGGAAGCAATCAGGCAACTCGGGGAGCCAGTTAGATCCTGGCAAATTCCATGTGACAATTCGCAAAGGCCAATTCAGATGAATGCTATCTCTATATTGATTTGAATTTACTTCTCACTTAATGACAGCAATTGATCAATGAAGGCTTTCAGGCCATCTGTTTACCAAGTGAGATGGAATATACAGCTGCAAAGCAGAAGTGCTGGTATCATAGAAGAGGCCCTACTTTCTCTACATTCTAAGCCAGGTGAGAATCTTGCAGAACATGCTGTTCTCATAAAGTTTCATTGCCATCACTGTAAGACAAGGCTATGCATTTCAGAGTTCATAAATCTTCTAGGCTTGAGAGGTAACATAGTCCTGTTGGTATGTAGACTATGGGCCCAAACAGACAGGGCAAAATAAAGCTGCTTCGGGTCACTTTGGAGGTATGAAATGTAAATGATGCATACAGCCTAAGTGGTCAGAAGCCACACCAAAGCCATGCTCCCATCCTAAGGACTGGGGCACAGCTTTGCCACAGCTTCTGGCCTCTTAAGATGCATGCATCATTTAAGCAGCATATCTCGAAAGTGACCCAAAGGAGCTTTATTTTGGCCTTTCTGTTCAGGCCCTATGTTACCTGTCAAGCCTGTTCCTTTTCACTCCATGCGCTCAGTCCTGAGACTCCCCAAATCCATCTCATTCTGCCTCATGAACCCTCCTCTTTAGACCAGTGCTTCCCAAGTTGCCTGATGCAGGGAACCAGCAACGTTTTGTTTGTGCTAATGTTTCAGAGGACTTTATCACATGGAGGCAAATTGCTTAAATCCCATGCAGAAATAGGATTTTAAAATTTGGAAAACAAATAACCCAAACAGAAAGTTGATAAAAATTATTCCTTTTTACTTTCAGAATTTCTCAAAAGTAAAAAGTAATAGTCTTTGTTGTTTGGGTTATTTTCGTGTTATTTCTCTTTTGGACAAACATCGTCTGAAAAATACCCTGCATATGTGGGTTTTTTCTACTTTGAAATATAGTTTTTGCTCGGGATTCATCCAGTGTGATAAAGTCCAGAGACTAGTACAGTTTTGGATGCACTAGCTTAGGCTTGCATTATGTGCTGGGAAACCAGGAGAATCACAGACTAAGGGGTCTAAAAATGTCCTGGCTGGCTGGGCATGATTGAAGCCACAAATCCTGGATTCCTGCTTTGTTCCAGGCAGCATTTTGTCAGAGAATGAGAAACTCCCCTCCCCTCTTATTTTTCTCTGAAGAGACCAATACAATGAAAATCAAAGGCAGGTGATGATGGCCCTATTAATATCAAAGAGGAAAGGGGAGCCAGGTGTGGGGGATAGCCTCCAGCAGTCATGGCTTTAAATCTTGGATGGGCAATGGAGTTGAGAGACACTTTCACCTTCTCTTCTCCTCTCCTGTTGGACTCTCTTTCTGCCTCAAAGAGAGAGAAAAAAAAGAGAGAGAGAAGGGTGAAAAACAAATAAAGGCAGCTAAGACAGGAGGGGAGGATGGGAAAGAAGAAGAAAAAAATAAGAAAAAAGAGGTGTAAGCATAAAATATCCACTTCTCTACACTGTATAAACAAATATATTGTGTTGCCTCCGATTCCAATGGCTTAATTTGGGATGATGGTTGGGATTTTGGAGAAGGAATAAGCAGCCAGGGATGGGGAGTGGGGTTGGTGGGAGATGGGGGGGGGGGATCCTGAAAACACTTAAGCCATAAGGAGAGAGGCTAGAGACAAGAATTGGGGGGGCGGGGGAATGCTTCAGGATCTGGTTTGTAACCTGGCTTTTCACACCGCCTGCCTCTTTCCCAAATGAGCAAATGAATAAATACACCACAATCCTAAATAGATCTACTCAGAAGCAACATTCATTGGGTTTGCTAGGACTAACCTCAGAGGATGGTAATGGGACCCCCTCCCCCCTTAGAAGAAACTTGTCTATGATAGGTTTGCCTTCTGGATTTGGATCTATCTATTCTAAGTCCAGCAATTTAAACATTAGTCTGTACTGTTTCTGTCAGATAAGTTCTAACTTTTCAAATGTTACAAAGGTTAAACATAGTGGATGAAAAAAATGCACTCATCAATGTGCTGAATTTGCATAATAGGAATGTGAATTAGAGTGGTTTGCATAATTAGAATATTTTCATAATATGCAAATTAGGTGCCAGGATTTTAAGAAGTGGAATATGACAACCCTACACTAGCTACAATTCCTTCTTTCATAGAATGATTTCATGATTCTAGGACCACTCCATGCCCTAGTGTCTGGAGCATCAGAAAACAAGCTTGCTCCATCTGCAAAATGACATTCCTTCAAATATTTAAAGAGGGCTATCATATCACCTCTTAACCTTCTCTTCTCCAGGCTAAACATACCCAGTTCCCTAAGTTGCTCCTCATAGGGCATGGTTTCCGGATCGTTCACTATTTCAGCCACTCTCCTCTGGAAATACTCCAGCTTCTCAATATCCTTTTTGAATTGTGGTGCCCAGAACTGGACACCAGGTGGGGCCTGACAAAAAATAATAGACTGATTGAGGGATTCCTCACTCTAGACACTACACTTCTATTTGATGCAGCCTAGAATTGCATTAGCTTTTTTAGCTGCTGCATCACACATTTGACTCATGTTCAATGTGTGGTCTACTAGGAGCCCTAGATCCCTTTCACATGTCTGGCCAGGTGTACACTTCATTTTTTCTGCCTAGGTGTAGAACCCATTGGTCACTTCTCTCCAGGATGAAAAGGAGCCATTGCTGATCATCCTTTGGGTTTGGCTGGTCAACCAAATACAAATCCACATGTAACCCTGGAAAATCCACCTAACAGTTGCGTTGTCTAGCCCTTGCTTTCCTGGAAACTCTGCAAGGACTGACATCCAATACATTGGGGACTAGCACCTATTCATGGACCACTTGTTTCAGCAGCAGACATTTTTTTATCTGTGGCTCCTGCTTACTTTTATTCTATACCTCCAACACTAAGTGTTTCACCTATTTCTTATTTTCCAACTTATTACCTGCTAATTTTCTTTTAATAAGCCTCTCCAACTTTCATCAGCCTCCCTCTGAAGCTTGACCTATTAAAGCCTTGTCTCAAACTATTTTCTCATTAGTACCACTTTCCCTCATTTCTCTATTTTCTTGTCTCACAAGCCTTCATCCCTTTCAGCACATCTTCCATCAAGTAGATATTTGTTGTTAACTGCCTTCGAGTTGACCTTGATTCATGGTGATCCTGTGAGTGATACATCTCCAAGATTCCTTATTCTTTATTGCTCTGCTCAGGTCCTGCAGCTGCAGGTTTAGGCCCGTGACTTCCCTGATTCAATCTAACCATCTGCTGTGTGGGCTTCCTCTCTTTCTGCTGCCTTCTACTTTTCCTAACATTACTGTCTGAAACAGAATAGAGTGATACTATTACTTTCCTCAATCTAGACATTATACTTCTATTAAGGAGCCCTGGTGGCACAGTGGTTAAATGCCTGTACTGCAGCCACTCACACACAAACCACAAGGTTGTGAGTTCAATACCAGCCAGAGGCTCAGGGATGACTCAGCCTGGCATCCTTCTGAGGCCACTAAAATGAGTACCCAGTTTGTTAGGGGCAATTAGCTTACACACTGTAAACTGCTTAGGCAGTGCTTAAGTGCAATGATAAGCAATATAGAAATGTACAGTGGTCCGTTCCCTTACGCGGGGGATCTGTTCTGGACTCCCCTCCCCACATAAGGGAAAAATAGGCTCAAGCCCTATTTAAGCTAATGAGGTTCCTGCCCATGGCGGTGCGACAGCGGCGGGCACCATTACCCCAGAGGACTGTATCATCTGCAAATTTTATCAGCATGCTCTCTATTCATTCATCCAAGTCATTGATAAAGATGTTGAAGAGCACAGGGTCCAGAAGAAAGGCCTGTGGAGTGGCACTCCACTAGTCACCTCTCTCCAAGATGAAGAAAAGCCATTGGTGAGCATATCTATTTGACAAATATGTACAGCACTTCAGAGATTGAAAAGACCATTTTTCTGGACTAGAGCTCCTAGAAACTCTCGGTCAGCATGGCCGACAGATTCTCAATGATGTAGTCCATAAAAATGTGGTCTGGATATGGTACAGATAAATAACTTTCCTAAGCTCTTCTAATGTGTTATTCTAGCTCTACAAGCAGTGTTCAGAGGTACTGCTCAAATGATTCTTTTCCTTTCCTATGGATCATTTCAACTGCTTAGTCTATGGAACTGGGCCAAGACTGGTGTACAATTGGGCAGAGTCAGTGGTGCTACTAGGGGTTTTGAATCCTATCCCCTACACAAAACACACACACACACAATTTCAATCTTCAAGTGGAATTTACTGAGGTGAGGTGTTTGAGTATTGCAGCTTCATGCTAGTACAAGCAGAGTCATCCTCTGCTCTGTTTTTCTTAGTGCACATTCTCCCTTCACTTTCTGGAAGTCCACAAATTATGACTTCAAATAATTACTTCATAACATTTCATTTCATTTTTGTCTCCTGTTAAGTTTTCCCATGTATGCCTACTTCCTTGTTTCCATCCAAAAGCCATGTATTTCTTTAGAGATGAAAGTAAGGAAAGAAAGTTTAGGCAGCAAATCCTAGATATAAACATGATTTATGCATCAAAGTAGATCCATGAGTTATAATTCTGCAAGTCTAAACAACTCAGTGCAGACTAGCCAAGTTTCTGTCAATAGGAATTTTTTTTCAAAATCTAAAATGGTTTAGTGTACCCCAGCTATGAGGATCTCTAATGAATTTATATTTTATTAAACATTTCCAATGGTATTACTAATCAGGAATTTTGCTTACTGAAATAAACTGTTCACTTAGACAGTTATATCTCACTTTCCAGGGGACCTTCATTTTGTCTCAATCCCCTGTAATAATTTGTATAAATAGGAGGGTTATTTTAAGGTGTCTATCAGATCATTTAAATAATGATATACTGGGCTATATCCAGTCATGTTTATGCAAGCCTTTTTGACTTAGCAGAAGCTTCTATGAATGAAAGTAGGAAAGTGATTTTAGCAAATTCCTCTTTTCTTCAGCAGCCCTTCGGCCTGCTCCATATCTGTTCCTGAACCAGAAAGGTGATTCAAGGGGCATAGAGGCAAGGGAGGGAAATCAATGACAATCAGTTTCTTTCATCTTTGATGGAGTCCTCAATGGACTGAATAGAGTGATGCAGTTGATCCATACCAAAGCTTAGGATTCATAGTTAAGTTACATCTAGAGCAAACAGATTAAAATCAATGGGAATTTAAATTAGACATGACTCACTTGTCAGCTCTGAGTATGAGTACCAACCCAATGATTACAAAATTTATATTAATCCATTGTTACTGTATTTATGGAATATTAAAAGGATAATATGCTGTCTTATTGCAGGCTGGACTATTGGTTCATATAGCCTTGTCCCAGTGCCTATTAGATTGGAGGTGCCAGGGATGAAGGTAGGACCTTCTGTAAGCAAAGCACTGAGCTGAAGTTCCTCTGTGTGTGATGGAGGAAAGTGGCATCTCCAAGCAAACTGTGCAAACTCCTTTTTTGTTTATCTAAACTTGTAAAACTCTAGATGTTGTTGGATTGCAGATTCTGGCATTTCTCACCATTAGCTGTCTTGACTAAGGACATTGAAAGCAGCAGTCCAACAATATTTGGAATGCCACATGTCATTCACCCCTAAACTAGAGGGGTGATGCTCTAGAGTTCCAGCAGATCTAAGACAGTAACAGATGATACTTGCAGTAGTGGTCATGGTGGATCCAAATCATTTTGGTTTCTCAGGCAAAAGAGAAGAGAATACCCATTCCCATTCTCTATTAAGAAGCCAACCACATTAACAATTAAATCTTACATCTACACTGGTGACAAGAAAGTGCCCTCTACTACAGATGAGGACAGTAGGTTAGCTTAGGGAGGCACACAGCAGGCCATGTGGCACATGGTGCTCTGTTCTTCAACTTCTTGCCACCCTCCCCAATCTCCCAGCATATTGCCATCTGAAGGAGCTGCCTTCCTCTGCCACATAGTAGGGACAGAGCTGGAAACAATGAGCCTGCAAAATGCTAAAGGTCTATTTTAGCCTCCATTGCCAAATGACTGAAGTTTCTGAAACACAGACATGCTATTCAAGTGTTCAAAAAAAAAAAAAAAAGTTAATCTGAAGACGCAAGAGAGACCATATCTCTGCCATTCTATTCATTTGTATTCCAAGAATCTCATTTTATTCCAAGGTAACATCTTGATGCCTCCAGGAAATGTCAAGTGATAACCCTCATAATTCATGGCCAATGGTCATGCTGGCTAGTCTCATGGTAGTTGCAGTCCAAGACATTTGGAGGGTATCAGGTTGATGACCAAAATGAAGCCTAATCTAGCCTATCCAGAGGCCTTCTGGTCAGTCAAAAGGCAGATCAGGGAATATAGATTCAATCTGTGCTAGATGGGGACACACTACCCTGAAACACAAAGTTTTACAGTTTGGGGATATTCCTGGATTCAGCCCTGAGCCTGGAGGTATTTTTGTAGTGAGCAGAAGTGCACCAACTGGGCCCATTCCTGGAGAAGTCAGATTGGCCAGATGACTTGGTTACACCTGTTTTGAATTGGTATAAGACACTCTGTGTGGGGATGTGTTTGAAAAGTACGGGGGGAAACTGTTGACATACTTGAAGAAAACAAGGAACCAAACCTGGCTGCTTATATAGACATTCTGTATCTTACATTTAAAATGACAGTTGCACATGCTTTTTAATTCAAGCACAAAAACCAAAACTATTTTCACTTCATAACAGTGACAGCCAAGAAATAAAGCAGTAATTCTAGCACTGTTGCTTCATGGCAAGGTTATGCTGAACTCTTAGAAAAGAGATTCATAATAAAAACTAGTTTCAAACTGAAATTAAACATGGCATCAGACCTGATATGGAATAGATACTTGAGTGAAAATATTGAACAGTACCACTACTGTATATGTCTAAAGAATTGTTGTTTAGCATCCACACTGCAGTGCAGAAGACTACAAGCAGAAGAGAATATAATTAAATGAAAAAGATTTGTGTTTATGAAACAGATCTGAGAACAGATCATTTTTCAATGTGCAGCACTTTTGAGCATAAAATACCCCCTACAGAAAATTGGTATACCCCTACTGAAAATGATTGCTGAACCTGAATTTGCTTTAGAACTGTTGGCTTGGTTCATCTATAGCAAAATCATCATGGTTTTCCTCTGTGAAAACAAGCCAACATGAACTTTGCAGTCACATAGGTTCTTTAACTTTTCCTTCTTCTTTTCAAATATAAGCAGATCAAAACTTTATTTTAAACTATCCAAATTTCCATGGAATCCCAACTCTGGGAGCTGGTTTTTCTTTCAACTGTTTTTAATAAGAGTAATCAAGGATTCAGATTCTTGTTTTCAATCCATTGTTTTAAGCAAGGGTAGGGAAACTCATGAAGTTCAATTGCTTTCCTGAAGAATTCCAATCATCTCAAACAAATGGGCATGATGACTGTGTGCTTATGGTAGTTGTCATCCAAAATCGTTACAGGTCACTAAAAACAAACAAAATCAAACTTCATTTATATACCGCTTCATACCACCTAAGCAGTGTCTAGGCGGTTTACAACTGTAAGGTAATTTGCCCCCAACAATCTGGGTACTCATTTTAGCAACCTCGGAAGGATGCAAGCCTGAGTTAAGCTTGAGCCCTTTTGCTGGTCTTGAACTCGCAACCTTGTGGTTTTGAGTGAGTGGCTGCAGTACAGGCATTTAACCACTGTGCCACCAGGGCTCCACTAGACCACTTGCTTCTGTTTTAAACAAATCACACTTTCCTGAGATTTTATATCTCACAAGGAACTGGGATTAAACTGAAGCTTCTCTTATGGGTGCAAAAGCAATGAGAGGAGATGATATGGTTTACAGTCCAAGGCTTACTACAATGGAGATGTTACATGAGCATAATGTGGAACCTAACACTCTGTGAGCATATGTATGGAGATATGTATGTGCTCTACTTCTCCAAAGCAATTTTTAGCAGTTGAGCCTTAAAAAGTTATAGATTCCAAAAAATAAACCTTGATTTTACTATGCCATGGTATTTAATGGGACTTGAACATCCACAGATTTTGGTATCCATGGGGGGGGGGGGGGGTTCTGGGATCAAACCTCACTAGATACCAAGAGCCCACTGTAAATAATTTCCACGATTAGGAATATTGCACTAAATAATAAATGTGAAGTGCTTTGGACACTTGAAAGCACTGTGAAAATGTTGTGTTTGACATATGTGGCTGATATAAATGTGAAAAGAGAATTTGATATTTTAATATGCTATCTGAGCTTCAATCTGATCCATTGTTTATACATCTATGGTCTGTGACACAGTCTTAGCCCATTCCAGGACCAAAAGCTTTAACCCAATGGAATATGTGTTCTCAGCAGTTTTGATAGCCCAGTTGGTTTCTGCAGTCATCAGATAGCTTTGAGAACAGCTCACAGGCAATCCTAGCCATTTGGCAACATACAAAGATAAATAGGAACAGTAATGATTCTGAAAATAGTTGTGGGCAAAGTAATCTGCTGCCCTAAAGCAAGAAATGAAAACAAAATCTAAAGGGAAAAGAAGTTCAGTGTATGTATACACACACACACACGCACACAAATTTTAATGCCATATGATTAAACTATTTATTTGCTAAATTTCAAATCCAGTACAAGGAACTAGATCTCATTCATTCCAATAGAAATTACAGGAAACCCCCAACAGGTTAGGGATCAGAGGACTGTTTGGAAAGTGGAATTGGTTGAAAAGTGTAACCCATGGTTTTGAGCTTGAAAATGCATTTTGGCAACCCAAAAATGTAAACAACACACTATATATCAGTTTTGAATGCATACAAAAGCTAAATAACACACGACATATACACCAAAATAAATAAAAATGAATAACAGCTTACCTTTAATGTCCTCTTTTTAGGATATTACTGTATCCTGTATATATATATTCTATCATACTATACACTGTATTATAAGTACAAATACTGTACAATAATACTTTAGGAAATACACTGCTCACAGTCTCAGATATTGCATGGACTGAATACAGATTCAAGGAGAAAAAATGGTTCACAGTTATACGGGGGAGGGGGGCACCAAGCAGTGCTCACTTAATCCTAGGATTTGTAGTTTGGTGAAGCATTAAACATCTCTGGCTGAGCCTCCATAGTTGGCTTGATGTCTTTCCCCCTCTCAGCTCATTTTGCAAGCCAAGTGGGCATGCAAGCAGTCCAAAGCAAGCCTCCATAGGAAGAGAAACTGGTGATGTTTGCTGATTCCACATATGCAAATTACACCGATAAGGTCCATTAATTCAAAGAGGGTTATGTTCTTTCCATAGGCAATCCTTGGGACTCTGTGGGCATGTGCGAGCAAGCCTTGTAGGCAGGAAGAACTGATGAAAGAGCGGTTCCCTCATCGAATTAATGGAACTTGTCTGTAATTTGTGAGCATCAAAAAAGCTAGTCATCAGAAAGTGAATCATTGAAAGATGGGGGAAGCCTCTACATCTAAAAGAAGTGTGCTCATGACTGTGGTCTATGCATAGTGCTCCAGCTCTAAACTATAACAAATAAGGTACAAAATCCCAGTGGACTTTGCCTTGGATTCTGCTAGATCAGAAAGTGCCCCTGTCCCTCAGGCAATGTTTGTGATACCCTGAGAAGACGTAGAGAGTTTCTCCCTTTGTTTAACTATATCTCTCCATCATGGAGTCTTGGGATTGTGAAAAGTCATTATGAATATCAGCAGTCTTTTATCTACCATTCCAGAAATATTTTGTTTGAGTTTTTTTTTAATTTACATCTTTGAAACCAAATACTACAGTGTGCCAGCTTCTCAAATACAGTGTGTACTCCTATCTTGATGTTTTTGATTAACAAATCCAAAACAAAGCTCTTACCTGCTTTTTAAGAAGCCATTTCATTTCCACACTTGCCTGAGGTAGAGATTTTTGAGATGGCACTGCTTTCCTCACTACTGAGTATTATAGAATCATACAGGTTATCCTATATTTTTAATTTAATTTAATTGCAAGTCTAATCCTTCCCCATGCAAAGGCAATAAGAAGTGAGGCTGAAAAGCTGTTCCTTTGACCCAACAAAGGGTCCCTCTACCCTGCAGAAATAATTCAGTTTGACACCACTTTCATGCCCATGGCTCTATTCTACAGAATCTGGGATTTGTCATTTTGTGAGGCACCAGACCTCCTTGGGAGAAAATGCTAAAGACATTGTAAAACTACAACTCTGAGGATCCCATAGGATGGAGCCATAGTGGTATCAATCTGCATTATTGTGCAGTGTAGCTAGACATCTAAATAAATTGACCTCAACTTGCTGTAGTTCCTTTGTGGGGCATTCATGGGTAAAACGTAATGGCACCGAGGTTGTGGCCTGTTACAGACTGCCAAAATAAAGCTGCTTCAGGTCTCTTTGGAGGTATGCTATTTAAATGATGGATGGGTCCTAAGAGTCCGGAGGTCGCGCCAAAGTCACACTCTATTCCTAAGCACTGGAATGCAGCTTTGGTGCAGCTTCTGGATTCTTAAGATGCATGCATCATTTAAACAGCATACCTCCAAAGAGGCCCGAAGTAGCTTTATTTTGGCAGTCTGTAACAGGCCTGTGTTTGGTTCAAAAAAACCCATCAAATCACCTGGATTGCTGCCAGAAATCAAGGCTTGCCTAAAGCACAGGACTTGGAAGTGACACTATGCTAATGCTTCGCTTGGCCTTCATGTTCACAAAGGCCCAGTACAGACCTCTTGGGGCCAATTCTAGGGTTATGGAGTGCACAGCATCCACACGCTCTGGAACCCTAGAATGCATGGATGGCGCTATCTTTACACGATGCCATCCATACGGGGTATGCGTGCATGATGCAAGCGCAGCACTGCGTCTACACCTCTGGGCGCTGCACTTGCATCATGGATGAATCACAGTGCGCCAATGGACCCCAAAAATCATAACTGTATTGCACAAATGTGTAATGTAGATCTGCAGCTATGGAGTGACTTCTGGTTTGACCCACCCATTCCCTATTCCCATTTACCAAACAACAGCTACTACAATGGCTGACAGATGTGTCCACCTTCTCTTGAGTGTTCTTCATTGTGACAGGCAAAAGCAGGGTTCCTATTGCAATCTCCCTCTTGCAGTGAAGATTGCTCTCATGGGGGGAAGTTGGGAATGTCATTCTGCTGCTTCCCAATTGACAAAGCAACAGAGCCCCATCAGTCATATCATCTGCTGCCTGGCAAGTGGGATATACATAACTCTAGGTTACACATCCAAGTCCTAGATGACACACCACATTCTGAATTCATAACTGCCTTCCAGCCAATATTCTTTAGTAAACCAGTTATCTCCTAACTTGGATTTGGGATTGTAGGTAATTTCTACGCTAACCCGATGAAGTCATTGGTATTAATCATCAGTATTAATTATTAAAATTGTCCCAAATGGAAACTGTTCAAAACAATGAAAGCAACTAGGTCAAGTGAGGGCAAAACAACTGTCAATGTACAAAACGTACAAGACATGTGCTTTCATTTCTGGGAGTTCAAAACAACATAAACACAGATGCGAGTAATTCACTTTCACCACAGCTGCTTTCAATCTCTGTTTCTCCCAGTTCCAGCAATACCTTTATTCTACAGACAAGCCTTAGCTTCCTTCATCTATCAATTCTGTAAAGAAGCAGTAGTTGAAATCAATGGGAGTATCTGAAGTCGAAGGCTTTCACAGTTGGCATCCATGGTTTTTTGTGGGTTTTTCGGGCTATGAAGCCATGTTCTAGAAAAGTTCTAGAACTCTTCTAGAACATGGCTGCATAGCCCAAAAAACCCACAAAAGCAATGTAGTATCTTCACTGGGTTTAAGTTTAGAGGGATAAACAATCCACACATACAGAACACTTCAACTTGCAAGCCTTAAAAATGCGGAATTAACCATCTCTTCCATGGTCCTTTCACATGAGAAGAGTATCAGCTGAATGCAAGTCTCTTTCTTTGTTTTTTCCACCATGTATGTGTGTGTGTGTGTTGTGGGTTGGGGATCAATTGGGTTGGTTCCAATTCCAAGTCCCAGATGTCACCTGCTTATAAATTCAAAATCATGCTATAGATCAGGACAATTAAAATGAAACAAAAAGCCCAAGCACTGGAAACAGCTGCAATGGTGAACAAGGAGTGTCCTAGGGAACGAAATAGAAAAGAGAAGAACCACACTTGGGTCAGTGATACTGCAGGCCCAAAGCCTAATTACATAGGCTGGAATCCTGTTGGTAACATATCGTTTATGGCCACTGAAGATGAAGGTACCTAGCACCTTCATCCACAGGGATTCTCTGGCCACAAGACCTTCCACCCTGCAACTTACACGCCCCACCTACAGCCATTTCATGATCAGAGCAGATGGAGGGTAACCAAGCAGCATCTGGCTATGTTTTTCCAGCCAGACACATGAAGAAGCAAGCATCCACCTAGATCTTCCTAATTCTTTTTCAGATCACATTTCTCATTCAACTTTGTATGCCATTCTTTTCTTTAAAAATATAAATAAAAAAGATAGATTAGCAGAAAGTGAAGAAAGAAATATAAAAACCGTCCTACTATATATCTTTTCATCTACTCCAAATATTAATTTTGAGAGCCAGATTAGTAGACTAGGGACCATACCAATGCTGAGTTAATGGTGAATATATGGACACATTTCCAGTAAAATGTATTTTGTTACTGGGAAATGCCAAATAAATGGGACTACAGGTCATAGGATCCTATGCAACAGATATTCAATATACTGCCTAGTTGTTCCACACATTAATAATGAAATAATATAATACAATACAATTGCCTTAAACAAGAATGTGGTCCAAAATCCCAGATGAAGGACAAAGACAGAAAAATACAGGAAGCCTTTAGGACATATTTTTCTTATGCACCAGAAGGGTAATAAAAATAAATTTAATTCAGACTTGGTTAGCTCTGAGAGGATTCACTTTGCTGGAAAAGACTCCTTATTAATTCCTGAAATTGTATGTATTGTCTGCAAATAGATGAAAAATAAATACTTCCAATATTTTTGTCTCTGCCAATTCCCTTCGCATTATTTAACCCCCTTATTGTCATCCTTGTCAGCAAGTCTGAATGCCAGAAGTCCACTGTTGCACAAGGACAAAGGATGGGATTGTTGTGGCAAACATTTCAATGTTCTATAGACAAAAAGTTCACTGTTCAATAGGGTTTACGTTTTCCACAACATTGTCAGAATGACTGAAGGCACAATGCACGATCCATGGGATATTGTTACTGTACTATATGCACTCCGTTCAATGGGAGAATCAGTATGGTTGGAAACCTACATGAGAGAGAACATCACAATTCAGAGAGGAGAGCTGTTTCAACATCAGCAGTAGTTTAAACTCCTTAGGCTTGATTGTGTCTCCTTCTATGCGATACCAACAATCTTTCTATCTGGTATAGTTGGTCAGTTCTTGAATAGCCATAAAACAGTGGGCCATGGCCAGATCACCATGACTTCTGACATAACCTTCCTCTATAGGTTTCCAACTGTGCTTCCTGTGAGCATGTTGGCTGGGGATTCTGGAAGCTGTAATTCAAAAGAGTAACTCCTTTGTTCTATCGAAAAGGAAAGGAAAGTTGCTTAAGTTCTGACAACTGCAAATCTCTTTGAAGGACTGGAAATTTATGAAAGACAAAATGAAGAAAATTATGGTGACAGGATGAGCCTTAAACCTGGGCTGCTGCTGGTGATCAAAATCATCTCTCACCACTATGTCATAAATACGTGGGCAATCAAGCCTTTGCTAGAATGGTTATTTGTATCTATTTATTTCCTCTCATTTGTAAAAGTACCTACAGACCTTTAAGATCCTTTGTAGAGGCCATTCTTTCTGACCCATCACCCTCACAGGTACATCAGGTGGGAACACAGGAGAAAACCATCTCAGTATCTGCCCCAGGCTGTGGAACTCCTTTCACAGAGACGTTAGACTGGTATCCCCCTCCCCAACTTTCTTTTTACAGACTAGTAAAGACCTGTTTAGGCAGGTGTTTGAAAATTGACTATATAAGGCCATCCCAGCGGTACACTGTGGTTTCCATCACTGCATGAAGAAGTCCATATCCACTGGCATGGCATTTGCTACTGATCTATCAGAGAAGGAACTTCTATACGGCTCCAAGTTCAATACCTTAAACACTGCACCACAATTAAAAGAAGTATTGTCTTTTTTCTTTTTCTTTTTTTACAAACTCTTTTATCTTCACATTGCTTTTCTTGCTGATTTCCTCATGCCCCACATTTCACTTACAAAATTTCTGTGGCTCATTCATAGATGCTTTTGGAGGTCATGCTAGGTGTCTCATTACTTCTGAAAGAGCTTCAGATAAAAGGGCACAGGCCAGATAGCTATTGATTGTTCTAACTTGTTAGCAAACATCAGTCCAATGAAAGTGTTTCATTTTAATGCCCTGAATTCCAGTCTGAAAACAATAGGAAACAAACATCATTTAACACTTATTTCCCTTAATCTTTCACCTCTATGTGTTTATGAATGACTGAAATTCTTTTCAAATGTGAAGTACTGGAAAGAAAAATAATCAGAGAGACAGTTTTCCATTAGATCATCTTGACAGAGCACTTCCAATTATACCAAAGGGAACTAAATGAAATGTGTTTATGTGTGAGGAACAGGAAATGCTTTCATTAGAATTAATTCCATCTCACTTCTTGTGTCTTACCTTCTTGAGCAGCAATTGATCAACCTCTAATATGCATTGTTAGTCCATCATTTTTAGCACAAATACAACTAAATTGTTTTTAACATTTGGCCTATTGGCTTCTCCTAATTGGTCACAGGATTAATTAAGGAATTGGTTGAGAATAGCCAAGTAAAAAAGCGGAGGATGAAGATACTGTAATAGTTAAAGATTCACAATAATTTGGTTCAGTCATTAATTAAAATAGAGACTGTAATCTAGAAATCAGAAGAAGGCTAAGACTTGGAATGGTGGCTTTGAAAGAACCAGATAAGCTTCCCAAGTGTAAAGATATATCATAAAGATATATCAATCTGAACTTGGAAGGAAAGAAAACCAATAGATCTGCCATCCCTATTGTAGACACACATTGAATCTTATTATACCATATGCTTAATGCAGAATTAGCACTTTACCTCTAAATAGAAAACTAAACTAATATTCTATGATCTTTTTAAAAACGTGGTTCCTGAATAATTCTAAGCGGGGTAGGCAGTTTCTCTTTCTTAAAATAATAACAATTAAAAAAAGATTATTCAGCAAAATGTGGTTGTTAATATATTGCTAAAATGTTTAGCCAAGGGGAAATGTTGTGAATATGCAATGATTAAGAAACTTCAAAGGGCTTCTTATGAGAATGAACGGGATTCCCCAAATGAGTAGCCTGGCAAGCATATAATATTTGCAACACTTAATCAATTGAAGCTCAAGTTCAATGTGGATTTTTAAAAATTGCAATCCGTTGCCTACTTTTGAAGATAAACTAAAACATCGAGTTGCTTATTAGACCTTTTTAATTTCCAGCAAGTAGAATCAAAGCCACATTCATTCTGTCTATGGGACTGAGAAGAAAATACAATATATCTTTTTCATCTCCAGCAGCTTTCATCCTTGTTATGAAATGTCACAGGTAAGAACACCAGGAAGAGGAAAATGGATCTGTTCCAAAGTTTGAGCACAATAATAAAAAAAAAGGGGGGGGATTTTGCATCAAGATCCAAGGCATATCCTTAACTGTACATCATCATCAACAAGTTTCATATGATCAAAAGGATAAAGCACCTTTCCTGTGGCAGAAAAGTATCGGAGCATCTTTTTTCTTTTAGGAGAGGGTAAAGAGAGCCAGAGTGGCATAGTGCTTTGAGTGTTACACTACAGCCCTGGAGATAAGTGTTTGATTTCCAGCTTGGCCATGAAACCCACTGGATGACCTTGAGCAAGTCACAATCTCTCAGTCTCAGGGGAAGGCCATGGCAAACCTTCTCTGAACAAATCCTGCCAAGAAAACCCCAAGATAGGTTTGTCTAAGGGATGGCATAAGTCAGAATTGAAGGCACAAACAACAAAACAACAAGGTAACAAAAGAGGGACATGCTACCCATTTATAAAATTATTTGTGGAAAAGCAGATAGCCATTTAAAAAAAAAATCTCATTTTGCCATAGCATTAAAATAAGAAGTCACCCAATGAAATTGTGCTGTGAATGGAACTACAAAACATAAAATATATAACAGTAAATATCACCTGGGTCACCCCTTCAGACTACCTATGACGCCATTCCCTAATTTGTTAAAGCTTTTGGCTAAACCTGAAAGCAGAATCAAAAGATCCAGTCAGTTCATAGAGAGTTTAGAGAAAATATCTTCCTCTGGTGTGAGTCTTTCATGTGTTGCTTGGGTGTGTTTTTGTTTTGTTTTGTTTTGTTTTTGCTTCTTCCTGACAATGTCCTATTCATCTGCATAAGTTCCTGTCTTCTAAGAAAATAAACATGAGTAGTTAACAGCAGTCATCAGATGGAAGTAGAATAAAAGTAGAGTAACACAGCAAACGGTGATGTAGCAGAAGAAAGAAATGGGAATTTAAAGTAACTATCAAGTTAAGAAAGGGGAAAATGATTCTGGACTTTGTGGGCTTAAAATGCATCTTACCTGTACAAATTCTCAAGTGCGAGTAGGCCTATCTCTTCCATCAAGCAGTTTGATATCACTTTAACTGTCATGGTTCCATCCTACAGAATCCTGGGATTTATAGTTTGGTGAGTATATGGCTTGGTCTGTCAGAGAGTTCTGGTGTCTCACCAAAAAACAAATCCCAGGATTCCATAAGATAGAATCATGGCAGTTAAAGTGGTATCAATCTGCTTGATTTCTGCAGTTTGGATACATCATATGGCTGCATCTACACTGCAGAAATAATGCAGTTTGACACAGCTTTAACTGCCATGGCTCAATTGCTATGGAATTCTGGGACTTGTAGTTTTTTCAGTTAATTAGTGTTCCCTGTCAGAGAATTCTGGTGTCACAGCAAACTACAGATCCATAGCATTCAGCCATGACAGTTAAAGCAGTATCAAACTACATTATTTATGCAGTGCAGATGCAGCATATGGGAAGGGCACTTTGTTAAAAGGTTCATTTCCAGAAGCAAAGGGTCAGTCTTTTACTCTAGCTCCGTGTTTATTCCTGGATTTTGGAGCTCATTGGAAAAGCCTTTCAGTGCATCCCGGTATGGCAAACCACCCGAAATAGAATACTTTTCTCATGTATTTTTTTCTAAGAAGAGGTGAAGTTAGTAAAAGGCTCACTGTGTAACTTTAAAGATTAGTTCGGTTCTTAAAAAATATGCCTATATTTATTCCATCATTCATATTTAACCATGCAATGAAGCCAAAGGCTCAGAAAATGTCCATATATTTTCTTAAGGCTTGAGTGTCAACAGAGCTTAGTGGATTGGACCCATGCTAACTGGGAATGGGGTGAAACAGACAGACAGTATAAAGCAGCCTCCAGATTTATACATTTATACAACACATGCTTCGGGGACATAACCGGAGGGGGGGGGGGTCCCTGGGGTCTGGACCCCCCTTCCGTTAGATACAATGAATGGTGCATGCTGCTGCACCGCCATGCCCAAGCCCCGTTATAATGGTGGCACTTAGTCTGCCCCCACTTCCCAAAATCCTGGCTACATTCCTGCATGCTTCCTAAGTGGGTGGAAACGGAAATGAAGCCGCACCCCAGGGCTAAAAACTGGAGCAAAAAGAAGCCAGCATACTCTGGCTTCGTCCAGAAAACGTACATCTTTGCATTTGCATATGAACAGTCTGGCGCCAATGCTGGACTGTGGCAAAGCAAAAAAGTGAAAGTGCAAAACTCTAATGGATGTAATTACAGCATACACAAACCAGATAGTCAACAGGGGGCATGAGGTGAAGGGGGCATACACAGGGGGCTCCATGATTGTGCTTTGCCAATGTATTGCTTGGCACTCCAATGCTTTGTACTGGCAGACCATCACATGTGTGACTGTGTGGTCAATCAAAGGAGCGGCCATTCAATGAGATGGCATCTGGGTGGGACATGAGAGGTACTTGGAGATTGAAAGTGGTGTGTTTGTGCAACAGTGCACATGCATGGTGGGGAGGCAACAAAAAAAATTACTCATACCAGTGTTGGGACAACTGTATGTTCTTTTTGCAGAAGAATATAGAAGCTAACCCATATTTATATACTGAGAGTTCATACAGCCAGAAGCCTTCACAAAATGACACCTGGAGGTACCTGGATTTGTGACAATTTCACAGACAGCCAGGCTGGAAGTAGCAACTACAAAAGTTTGTGTGCTGCCCAGTAGTTGGGTGTTGTGCCAATTGAAGGTCTTTGTGCTGAATTTGTTTGACAATTTTGTCCCAGCTGTTCACCTGCCAGCAGCTCTGTGCACTTCCACAAACAAGCATATGAATATTGCCATCTATATAAACCAAACCTAGCTGCATTGAGTCCCTATATTGGGAAAATGCAGGATATAAATAAATACAATACTAAAATAAATAACTCTTCAATTTTGCTTTTCACTCTGAATTAGTCATACAAAATCACATAGAGCCATCTCACTGATCTCTGCATTATGAAATACTTTATTCAAGTATATCCACCAATACAAAATTCAGTATAATCATTCAGTTTGCTGTATATGGCTCACTGTACTGTGTCCTTGCCATGTTTATTATAATCCTATTCAAAACCAAGGATGCCTTTGAAAGAAGCTTACAATAAAATTTATATTTAGCTTTCCTTGTGCCACCGTGTCATTGCAACTGAACTTTTATCTGTTCATATAACATCATCACTATTGGCATAAACACATTTTAAATATTTTTCACCTTATATACAGTCTGCAAATACTTCAACCATCATTTAGAAGGATTATCTTGAAAAAACAGTCCTCATATTATCTTTCAAGAAAGTTCAGAAAGGATTTATTTATTACTTGGATAGTAGCACAATAGAGAAGCTGAGATGGAAGTCACTAAAGTACTGTTACAGATGCCTGGATGTTACTATCCATACTTTGGTTTTGGAAGAAAATTGGTGAATGAACAGCTCAAGAAGTGTGACTTAGGGATATTTTTAAAATTACTGAAAGTCTCTCCCCTCTCGTGTATTGAGAAACCCTAATGAGAAGAATCCTGGACTGACAAGAATCTTCACAACTTGTGATTGACTGAACAACATTCACATGCAATTTATGCAGAATAAACATCATTATCAGCACAGAAATAATATTTCTATGCAGAAAAAGATATCTCCAATGCAGAAAATGTAAAGACAGCTATGTACAGGTTTTGTGCAGAATCAGTCCTGAATTGCTAATAGGCATTGGAAATTATGTGGTTTTTGAAGTTTTTTCTCACAGTGGGAAGAAAATTACTAAAAATTCTTTGTTCTTGCCTTCAAGAAGAAAATTTGTGATGAATTACATCCCTGCTGTGACTTGATATTAAGAATATAGCTCCGTAGTTTAAAATGAATTATCGAATAATTTAAAAACTAGTGACTGGGAAGAAGTGACACATAATGTGCAACACAAAGATTAACAAGATCAGAATGCCCCCCCCCCCCAACGTCTGACTGAAAAATACATCGTTAAGACTTGCTTCCAGTTCCAATTGGAAATTTGAAAAGCAGTGCAATTTGGTTTAAACCATTTGGAGTTGTCATGCTTTGAGTCAGGTCTCATCTGAAGCATTATTTGGACATCAAACTCTTTGTGCCTCCAACTGAACTGCTATAACTTTGTTTTATGCTCATTTGATATTAAAGTCTGAAAGGGGGAGTAGGATAGAGATAAATGATGATGGAGCATACAGAAGCAGGGACAGAACTGGAACATTCAGTATTTTCTATGTCCAAATGTAAGCATCCCCTCCCAGCAGACTTCACCCAAACAATTTTAAGTCTCTTGGTCTTTCTTCTCCGATCTCCCTTACCATTTTCACATATGGAGAACATGGAGAGAATCTCTCCTTCCCTCCCCCTTTTTAAAAATTCCCTCTGAGTCAAAATTACTACAAAATAAGGACAGTTCAGTTTGGAAGAATCCTGCTTTAATGTGGGCCTCTTGCAAATATATCCAAATCAACCCGACAAGGTTCTGTATTCACTAGGTTCTGGAAATACAGACAAGGTTTAGTGACAGCAACAACGTGAAACATTTCTTGAGCTTCTTACTGTGGGAGAGTAAGGTGTTATCAATCACTTGGGAAGACCCAATACATGGCTGTCAAGGTGTATTCAGTTAAATGAGCAACTTGATGTATTTACAAAACGTACAATGGGTTGATTAACCCATGGCAGACCTTTTCAAGAAAGTTCATTTCCTCTCCAATAATACAATTATTTATTATAAACAATTTACATCAACAACCAAGCTCTAGCATGCTTTTTATTCATTTTGTTATCCTGCACCAATCATAACAGAAAGTCAGGTTTAAATATATTGTAAGGATTTAACCAAGAATACCATTGTTATTTCATAAATAAATAGGAAGTAATAGTAGAAACCAGTAGACTCACTTGATATATGTAGGTTTAAGATTTAAAAGTGGGGTATTTAAAGATATTACTTTGTAATATCTTACCATAACTATAGCAAAATTATCAACAGAAATCAAATAGTCACTCGTTTTTAAGTGCGGGAGAACATCTTATCATGAGGTAGGAATGCAGGCCAGCCTCTTTGCCACAGGCAGACACACAGGGCCAAGCACAGACTTAAAACTGCTTGCGGCTGGCTGTTATGTATGTTGTCTATATTCTTGATTTGTTTGATAGAGAAAACAGTGGCCTGTTACAGACAGGCCAGTGTCTCCCTCAATTCTGTATTTTTTAAAAAACAAAAACAAAACCTTCTCTTTGCATTTTAAACTTGCTCAGATCATAGCTCCATCACAACACCAAGAACAAAAACAGAGCTTACTTTCACTGTCTGGATCCTAGACACACTAGCCTAAATTTAATAGTTAGTTTCAACTAGAGTAGACCCATTGATTCAGTGAGAATTTGGTAAATCAACAGTAGTATAAATTCTACTGATTCAATGGTACTAGTCTGATTGGCACTAACAACTGAATGTAGGCCATTTACTTGTGGATAAGCAACATTTTGTTATTGTGTGTGTGTGTGTGTATAAAGAAAGTGTGAGAAACTGCCAGAGAAAGGGCATGGGGCCCATTTCAACATGTCCTCCCATCCAGGAGGGCTTTTCTACCCCCAAGCATATTTTCGGTGCAGGAAATTACATGTGAATTTTTCTTCAAACAAATTGTCTTCAATGAACTCCCAAAGTGTGAAGAAACCCAAGACTCTCCTTGTGTCACAAAAGGATGTCTTGAGTGTTAAGACAACCCTTTGTCACTAAGGAAACACATCCAAGGGTAGATGCGTTGGCCAAATAGCAAAGTACAATAACATCAAAAATGCACAAAACAGTGATATCTTTATTTGGCCAAGGTGCTGTTATTGTGTTTTTCTGTAGAACAGAACAACACAACAACACCTTGAAAAAACGCAGGCCTGTGACTAACATTGTCATTTTATAATTTTGCTCTCCTGTTTGATTTTTAACATCTTTGCCTGATGAAGAAGCCAGTGGAGCTTTGAAAGTTTGCATTATGTATTTGGTATATCTTGGTTGGCTGAATAAAGGTATCACTGTTCTGTGGATTTTTGTGTCCTTTTTTTACTGAGGATACAGACTTTCACAACTTTACTCCAGTAACATGAGAAGAAGACAAACTAGCTAGTGATAAAGGTGTTTAGCATGTACTTTAGAGACCACATATTACCATGCTTGCATCAATTGTCTCATGCTTTCTAATTAAAATGCATTAATTTGGTGTCACTTTAGTCATTATCTATGGAAACCTTTCCCCCTACCTCTATTATAAGAACAAATGTCAAAACCCTTCTACCACCCTACCCCTGTTTTTATCTCTGTCCTGCTCAATGAATATTGTCTCACTACATACCTGCACCAGCCCAACAGGCTAAGTTGCTGAGTGGAAAGGACAGAGATTTCTCCATAGTGGACACTTCAGTTGTGGAACTACCTCCCAAGGCAAGTCACACTGCTCCATCCACTTTGGGCTTTAGGGCGGCCAACACTGCACAGTTTTGCCTTTTTACACAAATTTCCTCCATGAAGTCTCAAAGTGTAAAGAAACTTACACTGTTCTCCTTTTCCTCAGAAAGACATCTTAAGTGCTATGGAAGACATCAATAATAACAAATTGTCCTATGGGACTGCTGTAATTGAGCGTGTTGCATGAAACTGTAACACACACACACACACACACATTCATATTCATATTCAAGGCTTCTCTTGATTATTGGAACAATGCAACTGCTACCATGTAAATTAATCTGACAGCTTTCCTACATTGCAGAAATAAAGCAGTTTGACACCCCTTTAACAATCATAGCTCCATCTTTAGAAACGTGGGATCTGTACTTTGGTGAGGTATTTGGCCTGCTCTGTCAGAGAGGTTGGGTGCCTCACCAAACCACAAGCCCCAGGATTCTGTATGGTAGAGCCAAGGCAGTTCAAGCAGTATCAAACTGCTTTATTTCTGTTCTGTAGATCCACCCTGATCCATCAGGGGGTAGGTGACCAGATGAAGGACATTTAATTTGCAAATACACTTTTTGGCTCATGTAAGATGCCTTAGGGTTGCCATAATTCTCTACTAAAAACTGGGACAAAATGTAGGACAAAATTTAGACCAAAATATAGATCAATTTTAGGATAAAATTTAGCCCAAAATGTAGGACATTTAAGAAAAGTGGAGGACCTTAAATGTCCTACATTTTGGGCTAAGTTTTATCCTACAATTGTCTTATATTTAGGTCTAAATTTTGTCCTACATTTTGTCCTGGTTTTTAGTAGAGAATTATGGCAACCCTACTTGGGTCCCTTGTTAGGAGAAAAGTGGAACATAAATCAAGTAAATGTAAATATAAAATAAATAAATAAACTATAAAGATCATAGCATCTATATGGATCATCCACTGAAAGAGCATGATCATATATTGGCTCAAATCTCATAAAAGAATAATATCTCATGGCCATTCTGGGCCCCTGAACTGTGGTGGCTACAGAAGTTTGAATTCAGCAATTTTTCAGAATTGGTGAAGACTAAGTTCATTTAATCATCCATAAAGGAATAGTATGAAGTTTGGGGAAATTTGTTATAAATTTACATCTTGCTTAGTTCTCCAGTCCTCTTCTTCATTACAGCTAAGGGTGTGTTTCAATGTAAACAGCTATTGATGTGTTAGGTTTTTTAAAAAAAAGTGTTCCAGCTGTTGTCCATATGTTTAGATATTTCCCTTGGCTGCAGCTATTTAGAAATCAATTCTGCCTGGCAGCACATGTTAGCAAATTTTTCATTCTTTGGGAAATGCATATATGGGATTTTAGATGTAATCAACACACTTCATTTATCATTGTGGTAGATTTACAGGCCTCAGAAGTGTTTGTATCTTTGCTCCTATATTAGAAATGAAATGAAAGATTTCTAGATGTCTTTATCTAACACAGGGGTGGGCAACTGTGTGGTGAACCTAAGGCAAACCTATCACAGGGTTTTCTTGGGTCACCCAATGGGTTTCCATGGCTGACTGGGGAATCAAACCCTGCTCTCCAGAGTCATAGTCCAATGCTGAAACCACTACACCATGCTGGCTCTCCAGTGGAACTTAGTCCTAGTTAAATAGGACTGTGAGAGCTAACGTTGGCCCATTCTGCACGGGTGTAAAGTACGTCCCCAGGACGTGCTAGGGTTAGGAAAGGGCATCCTTTATGCACGCCCCTAACCCTAGTATGTCCTGAGGACATACAAAACGGTGGCGCCTGTTCTACACGGGCGCCGCCATCTTGACGTTGCGGATGCATAGTATCCACACGTCCCACGACGGAAGTGACATTGCGAGTGCGCCATTGGCCACTAGTGGCACCACTTCCAGGGTGCAAAAAGAAGCTGCTTTTTGCGGCTTCTTTTTGTTACATCCAGGAACCGCGCGGTTTGACTGCTGCAGTTCCCGGACACAGCAACTGGCACTTTGTAATGCGCCATTGTATAGCAGCTTGAGCATAGGATTAGGACTTTGAAGAGCAAGGTTTGATTCTCCTGCTCGGCCAGAGAAACTCAATGGCTGAGCATGGCTGGGTCACATTCCCTTGGCCCCAGAAAACCCCATGATAGCCTTAGGGGTACCATAAATCATAAACAGATTTGGAGGCAAAGAACAACAACAAAAATCAGATTCTAGCATAAGTATCTTTTTAATTTCACCTCCATGTTTATGAAGAAATGAATCCGTTTTTCTTTTTAAAAGAAAAAGAAAAAGAAACTCACGTTTGACTAGCTTGCACCTCAGGATAAATACTCATGCAACTCCCAATTACTAAAAAAGATTCCAAAGAATTTTAAAATATGTCTTTTAAAATATATTCCAGAATGGCAGGGGGTTGGACTGGATTGCTCTTGTGGTCTCTTCTAACTCTATGATTCTATTTCACTTTGTGCCTTTTCAGCCACGTAATATTTAGCATTGCTTTGGATTAGTGAAAACAAATCTTGTGATAGCAAAGACAGAGGGGATCCATTTGAACTTAAGACTTGAAAATATGTGTAATTCTTTATAATATTAATAAAATATATAAACATGGTTAGCCACTGAACACTGCCAAGAGAGGTGAGCTCTAATCAGCAATTTAAAAAAGAAAGAGGAGGAAAGAAAGGTTGTTTCTGAATGAGTGTCAAAGAAATGGCTGAAATTTGTATATTGTGGCAGACAGAAGAATGTTTGCATGCACTAAATGAACAACAGGGAGAACTGAAAGGCCAGTTGGAGGAAGCTTGCCTGATTCTCTTTCCCATCTGATATCAATGATTCCAGATATATATCTTTCCAGCCTCATTCTGTGAAACCTGCAAAGTAATCAGAACTATGTCAGGAAGGAAATATTCCAAAGCCACTTTTTGAGAATTGGCCATTACATATATGTATATATGTGTGCCTTCAAATCACCTGTCAATGCATGGTGGCCCCATGAATTTCATAGAGTTTTCTTAGGCAAGGAATATTCAGAGGTGGTTTTGCCAGTTCCTTTCTCTGAATCACAGCCTATGACACCTGCTATTCTTTGGCCGTCTCACTTCCAAGTACTGATTCTCCAAAATCAGACAGAATCTGGTTCCTTTAGGGTATCTAGACAAATACTTGAAAGGAGACAGAACTCTCTTAACTTTGTAAAGGCAGAAGGGCAAGTCCTATTTTGTCTTCAGCCTGCCAAGTCCTTTCATGAAGTCTAATTATTTGATTCAAGCAAAGTGGAGGGATCTGCTTTCCCAGGCTTAGTCCCTTTCCCATACATGAATCAGGATAATTTGCCTTGGAGAGGAAAAGGCATTTTAAAAAATTAAGGCAGAATGTAAAAAGGATTTGCTGTGGAGCTGATCTACTGATATCGGCTACAGATGGCAGGTTCGTTATGGGGAAAATGAGATAGGGGAGGGAATCCTCAACAGATGTGCTGATGAAGCACATGCCAGATTTACTGGGCCCTGCATTTGTGAAGGGAGTAAGAGAGCTTTTGTCTGCACTGATTGCTAATTGACATGAATTAGATTACAAGCTAGCTGGCTGTAAAAACAGAAAACCTTCTGGGCTCAGGAAAGAGCGAAGAAAAATACTACCAGAGAATGCCAGCTGTGCACTAGAAAACCACAGGAGAAACAGAGCAAAGAATGAGGATACCTCATGGTTGTCTTATTTTGCCTAATGATATGGCCATCCTTGTTCACTCACCATCATGATGTGGACACGTGTTTGGCATATGGTACTTTCTGCCCATATGTTCATACTATGGCAAGCTTTAATGAAACAGAACATCCTGGCAAAGTCACTTCAAATAGTGCATAAACATGGTATTGTACAACTCACAAATGGGTAGATACTGAAAAGAGCATGAAAGGTCAGCTATCTTAGCCACATTATTAGGACAAAAGCTCCTGAAACTACAAGATAAGAACACTGACTCAAAAATTTAGCATTATAGCCATAAAACACACAGAATGCTGAGTTGAAGCATAGCAAATTTGTATACAGACCAGGGTGACCAGATGTCCTTCTTTCCCAGGACATGTCCGACATTTCAACCTTCTGTCTAGAAGGAATTCCAAAATGCCCTCTTTTCTGAGCATTTAACACCTTGTGCAGATCATTTTTAATACAAAAAAAAGAGAAAACCATGGATAGGGAAGGGTGATTTTAATGAAGATACGTTCATCAGAAAAATATGGTTGAGTGCATAATAAAATACTGTACAGTGCGCCCGCGCCATACACGGGCGCGCCACACGCGGCCTTGAGCATACGCGCTCAAGCCGCGGGGCGTGTGCGGGGTGGAAGGGGTGGCGCGTCCCATTCAATTGAATGGGCGCACGCGCCCGTTGCGCACAAGCCCCATTGTTTCCAATGGGGCTCAAGCATAGGCGGAATTCACCTTACGCGGAAGGATCCAGAACGGATCCCCCGCGTAAGGCGAGGACAGACTGTATATGTAATATAGCTGTAAATAAACCATGTTAAATGAATTTATATTTATAATAGTGTTTTTAGCTAATACATTTTTTCTTGAATATCCTACATCTTGTGGTGCCTTGTCCTCCTTTGCATCTGATCCTATGACATCTGATCCTGTGAATTGTGAGTTGTAGAAGTGGTAAAGCCAGTTAATAAGACTGGTCTCTCTCTCTCTCTCTCTCTCCTTTCTTTTCTAGTCCTGACAGTTTTATCAAAAGCAAGACTGGATCAGAGACAGAACAGCAAATGGTTCTCCTCCCTCCCAAAGTCAAGCACATAGTATCTTAAGGCAGCAAAGTTAGCCACCTGAAACAAAAATCTCTCTCAAACCTCTCCCATTTCCTGGTAGTAGTAAGACAAACAAACATGCAATCATCATAATTAAATAAATAACAATTTGCTGCCTTTTCATGCTATTACCATCATCTGAGCTTGTGCCTGAGGAAGCCGCCTCACTCACCTTACTGGCAGGACTGACCCAAAGCCAATGGTTGTATGGCATTATTGAGGACAAACTCTCATCTGTCACTAAGTGCAATCAAAGATTTCCCTGTGTCTTTTCAGCCATTTTGGACATTTGAAAATTTCATGGACAATGTCTGTCTGGTTTGCTCCCAACATAACTCCTGATGGAGCTACTTGCTTTCTTACTAACCTAACTGCTAGACATTAACTATTGTAATGCACTTTGATCTGCAAATCCATTTGTTGTAATGAGCAAGAAAAGCCTAGAAAAAAATTCAAGTGCTGCTACCTGTACTGAATCAATAAGTATGGTGTTGAGTAGTGTCAGAAGTGAAGCTGAAGAACTTCTAAATTAGATTTCTATTTTATGGGTGATTTTCAAGATTTGACTCATAGGCTGAACTAGTATTTCAAGATATATCACACAGCAGTGCTATATTGGCCATCAGAGTCATGATTAATGGTTTTGAGGTTTCTTCTCCCCTAACACCAGAAATCAATTCCCCTGCATAGGATAACATCACCAGCAACAAATGGAATACAGTTATTCTTGAGATCATTTGGCAGCGTTGGTTTTGGCATCTCAACATAAGCCAAGGTATGAATACAAGCATTTCATCTATTTTTGGACCTGTGTTGTGCTAAACCTCCATTTAAAACCATGGTTTAGGCAAAGCTGTGCCAATAGAACACTTCTCTTTTGTAAATTAACATGAAGTCATAATCCCTCTATTCATCAGCAATGAACAGAGGGCAGAATAAAATGTTTGTATATTCATTAGAGACTTCCTCATAGAGGCTTCAAGTCATCATTGACCCTTAGTGTGGAATGCCATTGGTTGAGTAGCTTGAGACAAAGGACTTAAAGGTAGGTAAGGGAGAGACATTTCTTCAAAGAAGGGGCAAGGAAGAAGGAAGAAAAACAAAATACTTGATGATTAATACTCTGCCTGTAGATGAAATTGAATCCATTGTGTATTTTTTTTAAATGGCATGCTTTAGTTTCAGAAAAGGAAACCATCACACTTGTCCCACTGCACATAAACATTGAGGAGAACTGTAATGCTAAACCATGCACCGTTGTCCTGAACCTCTGGGCATGCAGTTCCTCCAGCCTTTCACTTACTCCTCCTCCTCTTCCTCCTCCTCCTGGATTGCATCATGACCCAGGGCAATGCCACAAGAGTATTCCAAGCCCTAGTACAGTTGCCTAATCTTCTATATTGTGTCAACAGAAAAACACTGAGAAAGGGAGTTCAGAAGGAAGGGGAATGGTAAAGAAGAAATGACATGAGCCACAAAAATTATGACGGAATCATAAAATCAAATAATCTTAGAAATGGGAGTGATTGCTTTTTGGACGCTCTGTAAAGCGCCTTAGTTGCCCTTCTCTGAACAACAGCAATAGCACTTTACATTTCTATACCATTTCGTAGTGAACGCAGAACTCTCTAAGCAGTTTAATGTGGAAGCCTTGCACCCAACAAGTTGGATACTCATTTTACTAACCTACAAAAGGATGGAAGGCTGAGTCAACCTAGAGCCCTGCAGGTTCAAACTTACAACATTGTGGCAGCAGTACCAGCATTTAACCACTGTGCCACCAGGGCTTATTCTAGCACATTCCAGCTTCTTGATATCCTTTTTGAACTGTGATGCCCAGAGCTAGGCACAGTATTCCAGGTGAGATCTGACCAAAGTAGAAAAGAGTGGGACTACTACTTCCTTTGATCCAAAAGTGCACTGGCTTTTTTTGACCACTGCATCAGTGACTGGAGGTAAAAAATATGTGTAGGAAATGATGGCACTGGATTTATGTGAAATACTGCAAAAAAAAAAAAATAGTGAGGATGGAAAAAGCTTAAAGGTGCTCTCCTTGCCTGTTTGTCCAATTGTGCAAGAAGTAAAAAGCTAAATGATAATTTAATGAGTTGTCCAGGGCTATAAGTTGTTAGGCAATCTTTCAAAATATAGCAATAACATGAATATTAACCAAATCAATTCTAGGGATAATTCCTATACAAACTGAGGTCCCCCCCCTTTTTTTTTACTCCCAGCAACTACATATTTTTATTATAAATATCAGCCAATCCAGCCAATGTAAGTATGAATCTCTGAAAATGATATTACACTATTTCTCAACATTTCTGCCAAATAAAATATGAGTACGAATATTTCATTCCCTGCTGATTAAATTCATTTAGGTTGCCAGAACTTTATATCTCCCCTTAAGCAATTCCTTTGAAACCTGTTCTCCTGCCAACCCAACATTTATATGCTGACTATGGCTGCCAGTGCCTGAATACTAAAAATTATTGAGTGCCATTCAATTGGGAAGCAAAATTCTCTGCACTTGTCTAGAGAGGACCCTTCATTGATTGAACCTTTTGTCCTTCTACAGAGCACTCAACTGTTTCTCATGGTCTGCTGTATGGTATTATGCATTTCTGCAGGGCAAAGATCAGGCAACTATAAGATCTTAACAGTATGTTGAAATAACAGCTGTCTCCATTTGAACTAGGATCATTTGTAATAATCAGGGATCACCTACAGAAATATGCCTCTGTAAACCAGAATCTCTTTTCAGCTACCAGTCTCTGTAAGGAAATGAGGGAGGGAGGGGTGTTATAGTGCTGTTAATATTTAACAGCTTGCTTTTTTTTTTACCTCTTAAAAATAATAATGGAAAATCTGTTTTATTAAAGCACATGGCCAGATTTTGCTTTTCCAACTATGATGTCCCTGCTAATACTTCTGCTGCTTTAGTTGTTACTCCTACTGAGGCTAACTTTAGATTAAGCCCCACTAAACACAGTTGGACCTACCTCTGAATAAGCATACATTGGAATGTATTGAAAATTTCAGTTCAGTGGCTTTTGTGCACAACAAAATATTAATAGTGTTTTCAGTACACATTACTCATACAAGGAAAGGAATTGGAGGCAGGAGTGCCTTAGATGCACATATTAATATACAGTAAGTATGCAAGATATATTTTTCAATTAAGATGGGCACACTTAATTGCTCAAGTTTAAAATGGCTAAAAATAGGTTACAGGACAAGATTATGGATATGTAAAAGCTTTTAGCAATTGTCTGTATAATGATGTAGCAGACGTTAGGAAAAATTATATGAGTAGAGAGAACCTAATTATGATGATACAAGGATAACGTTAACCGGTTTTTAGTGGGCTGATGTTCTTCCATGAATTACTTGAATCAGCCTGTTAAAGGGCTACAAAGTCCCTATGACTATCCTGGTTAATATAATGTGATAGCTATATGACTTAATATAAGATGCCTTATATATAACATAATGGAATAATAATGCCTTACATATAATGGTATGGAGGCTGAAGTTAACAGACATTTGGTATGTCTGTGATTCTCCCTGAAGTGAATGTATATCGTATGTATATATCCATTAATGCTTCTAATAAATGATCTGAAATACTACCAGAAGAGTATGTTTTTTTAAATGGTATTTATATTTCCTTCCCATACAAATATCATGGGACTCCAAGATTTAACAATATTTAACTGGAAGTGTTGATGTTAATCTGGCCTCTCTGGCCGGTCTGGATTAACCATGATTATATGTTGGAGACTTTGAGGACCAGACATTGATAAAGGTAACTCCAGAGAGAGTCCAGAATTAACTGACAATTGGCAAGGACCCTCAGTCCCTAAGTCTAAGAGATAGGGGTGGGGATCCACACCTATTCCACAAAAACACATTTATTGATGTATTAACTGCATTTTTGCCATTTTAAATTAATGTTTTTAATCTAGTTGTTTATTGAATTGCTTTTTAACATTTCTATTAGCCATTGTTAGGACCATATTTCATTTTAACTAATATTGTGAGCCACCTTGGATCTCATTCTAGGAGACAGGTTGAAATATAAATTAATTAATTAAATATGTTACTTGTTGCTTGGAAAGCAAACAAAATGTTTACTTGGCAATTCAGGAATATAAAACTTCAATTAAAACAATGGTTTATGCTGCAGCAGCTATGCTTGCAAATGCCTGGTATATAACATATTGTTAAAAATGAATAAACACACAAACAAGTTCCTGTTTACACAACTGCAGGCTATTTATTTTAACACATACTCCACACAAACAGGTGATCAAGGCTGCTACCATTAATACAGAGTATAAACAAAATCAAAACAAATTCTCATTTAAAAACACAACTTTAAAATAAATTTAAAAGACAAGTTAAAACACAGCAGTAGTAACAAAGCAAAGCTGGCACCCAGCCAAATAGATCCCCATCAACAGCAGACAACTAAGATGCCAAAAGTCCTGCCTGGATACAAATATTTTCGTCTACCAATAAAAAGAGACTTCCAGAATCTGGGCACAGCCACTGAGAAGGCCCTTTCTCATGCCCCATAGCATGGAAAAATAAAATAAAATTGATTCTGTGCCATAGGTATTATTTCTCTTGTTGAAAAAAATCTAGCATTTGGAAAAAAAAATTTTTTAGTACACCAATAATTCCCTAGCCAAGATTACCAGGCGATTGATGGGGATTCCAAGGCCTGAATCCAATTGGTCATTTCCAACCACAACAAACCCACTGGCTCAATGGTTTCATTTGAGGTAACACATAGATAACTACTCTAGTTGGGAACAATAGGATTTTCCATCCAAAGAGGAAATATTTGTCAATCTCTTGCTCCTTCTTGGACATTTCTGGCAGTTTGTCCAGAAACTGGATCATTCATATTCATTCACATTCCACGTCCTAGCCTGATAGACAGGATTTTGGTAAGCTAGATGGATATCAGGCTAGGACTTGGAAGAGCAGCTATGAAGGTACTGAACTTGGAAGGGCAGCTATGAAGACACAGGACAATATCCTGAAGTGAAAAGATATATCATTAAATACTAAAGTTAGGACTGCCCATGCCATTGTATTTCCCATTTCTATGTCTGGTTGTGAAAGCTGGAAAGTTGAAGAAAGCTGATAGGGAAAAAAATCAACTCATTTGAGATGGTCTGGAGAAGAGTTCCGAGGATGCTGTGGACTGCTAAAAAGACCAATGAATCAGGTCCGAACTCTCCCCGGAAACGTAGACGTGGTACAGACCGTCCCTTTTCTCAAAGGATTGTGGCCAGGGCAGCGTCACCGGCAGCCCAGAGGCCCTAATCCAGTGCTTTTCAGGACCATGGAGAAGCAACAAAATGCCACTTCTCCATGGTCCCGGACAGTATTGTCCTTGGGGCTTCATGCCTCAGGACACCCCGACAGGCACAGCCATGGGAGAAAGGGGATGCCCGGACTCTTTCTCCCATGGCTTCATTCCCATGGCTGTCTGGTTGCCATGCAGGAATGAAGCTTGCAGTGCCGCCATGACGCCACTTCCTGTGTGCCATGTATAGGTGCTTAGAGGCGGCGCAGGTATCATGGCGGCCCCTGCATGGAGGCCGCCATGATGCCACACTGCTACAGACCAGGGTTAGGGAGTGCATGGTTGGTGTGCGCTCCCTAACCCTAGTGTCGATGGTGCCACAACCCATTTTGCCTGTCTTTATCGGGCCCAAGATAACCAAACTGAGCTGGCCATATTATGAGAAAGCACAATCCACTAAAAAAGACTACAATGTTTGGGCAAGTAGAGGGCAATAGGAAAAAAGGAAGACCACAATCAGACTCAGGACTTTATCGCACACGTTCCTCCCCCCCCCCCCCCCCCCCCCCCCCCCCCCTGCTATGGGCACAGGAAGGGGACGCTCAGGGCTGTGTGAGGCAGAGAAAAAATGCATTTTACCACACACCAAAGTGTCCTCAAAATGGCTCCATTCCATCCCCCAGCACCAAGCCGTTCCATTCAGGACTGAGGCACATCCTTTGCATCGATTGGAAGTCTTCCATTCAAGCCAAAGCACGCGTCTCAGCACTAAATGGGAACGGCTTGGCACCAGGAGACAGAATGGGGCCATTTTGAGGACACTTTGGTGTGTGGCAAAATGCATTTTTTCTCGGCCTTGTGTGGCCCCCAAGTGTCCCCTTCCTGTGCCCATAATGGGGGAAAATATGTCCAATAAGGTACTCAGTCAGAGAAGCCACAGCCATGAGTTTGCAAGAGCTGAGCAAGGCGGTTGAGGATAGGGTGACTTGGAGTTCCCTCTTACATTAGGACCCCATGGGTTGAAGTCAACTCCAAGGTAGTTAACAACAACATCAACAACAAAATTTCTTGTAGCTGCCCTACAATGAACAATGCAACAAAAACATTCCCCAAGTGTAGATAGTTTTCAAAATATCTAGAAGAGCCTTCGAAACTACCAGGAGGGTCAGAGCAACAAACTACAAGGCAGTGGGATGGAACTGGACTATGAACTTTATTTCTAGAAAATAACTATTATAAATCCATGACTGCCTCAGACAGTTTTCAGCATAGCAATAAACAGACCCACTCTCTGTTATGAACCTCAGTATTAAAGCAATCTATTTATTCCATCATTTTAAAGCATCCTATTTACATTTTTGTGCCCATGAGTTTAAATTCCAGCCCTTTTTTTGGTAACTATTTTCTTTCCTCTTATAAAATGCCCTCATTTTTCCAGTAAAGTACCCCACCTTCCATCTTGGCTTCAAATATGTTTCTGAGACTGTTTCACGGTAAACTGTGCAGTTGCTCCCTGACATGCTGTTTTTGCCCCCTGAAACCACAAAACATGATGTGGTAATATAGGTATACCATATTTTAAGGTATCTCAGTCCACTGCCATGCAGAACAGTGCAGTTTCACCACTGTTAGGTTAACACAGGTTTGTGCACTTTCAATTCTAATACCTGTTATTGGCTATGAACTATCATGAACTCACCATGTTCACTGTATGTATGCATTATTATTATTATTATTATTATTATTATTATTATTATTATTATTATTAT
>NW_024802942.1:733579-757251 GCF_019175285.1 Sceloporus undulatus
ATCCTACCATTTTGGGACTCATCTGTACTGCAGAAATAATGAAATTTGACACCACTGTAACTGCCATGGCTCAGTGCTATGGAATACTGGGAATTGTAGTTTTTTAAGACATTTAGCCTTCTGTTAGTGAGCTCTGGTGCCACAAAATGTACAGATCCCAGGATCCCATAGAATGGAGCCAGGACAGATAAAGTAGTATCAATTTGTTTTATTTGAGGTGTAGATGAGGCAAAAGTGGTTTACAACAATTAAAACAAACACAGTTAAAAATTAACAGCATAGAAAAGTTTTAAAAAAAACAATTAAACCATCATAACATTTGAAACTTGTTAAAACAAATTAAAACAACGGCAGCAGTAGCAACAAATAAAAGCCCAGCACAGTCTAGAATAAATAGAAGTTTATTGTTAAAAGCTAAAAGCCGTCACAATATAAAATAGATCCAAACAGTAAATACACAAATAGTATTTAAAAAAACCAAGGCACAAAAACCACAAATAAAACAACATGGTAAGATTAGTAAGGGAGAACCATCAACAAAAAACAATAATACATCATAAATGATAAAATAATAAAAACATAAAAACATAAAACTAGAATGGTTTTAGCCATCATTCCAATCAAGAAAACTAATTCTAATCTTGCTAGCAGCTAAACCAAATTTTGCTGCCATAGAAGTAACAAATACATTTTTGCCGGCCAAAAGGACACAAATCTGCTGAAAGCAAGATCTATCGGAAAGGGATTTTAAAATACATTCAGGAAACCTTTGTCTAGGAGATATATACAGAGGACAATGTAAAAGGTAATGTTCGATATTCTCCACTTAGTCTAGTAATTCCTCATTCGCTGGAACCACTCTGATTAGATGGTTAGGAGGGAAGGATATGGCATGCTGATGAAACAAAAGCATGGAGGAATACAATGGCTCCAGATGGACACCAACATTTAAGGCTGGCTGATTGCTACCAAATATGGCTCACTTAAAATGCCTTTCATTTTTATTTTTATTTTTATTAAAAAAATCATAAACATAAACTCAAGCAACCATCAATCTTTGTACACCAATTATCTAAATAAAAGGTTTCATCTGTTATTTACAAACCCATTTCTTCAGTCCAGACATTACTTTCATTGCTGGGTTTGTTTTCACCTTTTGTGCTTATCTCTCAACTCTTTCTACTGTTTGTCAGTTCTCCTTATATGTTATTCTACATCTTTGTAATCAACAAAATTCATATATATATATATATATATATATATATATATATATATATAATCATGTTGTGTATCAGTTCTTAATTTATAAATCAAAATTTCATGCCACCTAGATGTTGTCATTGTTGTTTTCATTGCCATTGTTATATCTATCAGCAATATCAACTTTTAACCATGTATAGTTATTTTCTGCTTTTTAAATATTTTATTCCCATACACTTTGTTCCAAGTCTATTACTATAAATACCTAATTTATTTTATTAACTACATTTGCTTACTTACAGGTTAAATGACAGGATCTAAGTGAAATGCCCTTTTTGACTGCCTCCGATTTTCTATCAGGAAAAAAAAGTGCAATCCTACCTATTTCATCACAAAATTCAGATGCACTGGGGATGAGGGGGGCTTCATCCCGATATTGCATTCCCATTTAACCAGTATGTCACCTGTATCCTTTTTTCAGCAAGAGAAGCATCATTTCCAACACTTCTAGGAGGGGTTTTGGTTAAGCACAGCTTCAACTGGCCTAATGTCTTTTCACCCTTTACTTCAGCCATCTTAGACTGGATTGCACTCCTAACTGGCAATGAAAGATCAGTATGCAAAGGGATCTTGCAGCACCTTTGAGACTAACTTTGTGAAAGAAGTAGTGGCATAAATCTACAATTTCAGATGAATGGAGTGAATTGTTGCCCAGGAAGGACCTTTATAAATAAATGATATGAATAGCCATAGAAATGCAAGCCTTGTGGCTATGGTGAGGAGGTCAGATTTAACTATGGTTGTTGAGGAACAAAAGCAGGATGAACTGTGTTGCATAAGGCCAAAGTGAGTGGATGGCCATACAACTGGCAGAGGGAGTTTTTGAATGTGGTGTGTGCAGACTGAGAACCAGAAAGGAGCTATGATAACTAACCATGGACATCTTCATGGAAGTGAGGTGTGAATCAGTTTTATAAGTATAGTGTGCCAGAAAGCCAGGTGCCAGGTCAGAGATGGAATGCCCAATAAGACCGAAGTGTTTTGCAACAGGATTTTGTTGGTAATAATTAGTAATAATTCCCATTATTTTTATGTATCTTCTGATTCAGAGACTGGCCTGCTCGCCCAATGTAGAGTGCTCAAGGGCATTGATGACAGCAGATAGCACATATCACATTAGAAAATGAGCATGTTAAAGTGCTTCCAATGTTGTAAGTTAAGGGATCAGGTCCTGTGATGAAATTTCCTAAGTAGATGTGTGGGCCATGGTTCAGTGGCACCTAAATCCAAAGAACAGCATAGGATTCAGCTGCAAGGTATTCCAAATCAAGAGAGCAAAGGGGGAGAAATGAAAATACCAAAGAGACACGAAAGACAGCATAGAGTTCCTTTGGCTTCAGTAACTGTTTGCAAATATTTGTTTTTTTCATCTTGAGGCCTCAGGTATGTTTGACTTAAGGCACTGAAGAAGCAATCAGTCTATCTAGGAGCAAACCGTTATGTTGAATAAACAGCTTAATAGAACCAAAACTTAAGAAGCAGTTGTATTACGTCACACTCTGTGTGGTACAAACAAATTCTTATTTAATTAGTATAATTAATTTGTCATGTCACTCAAAGGGTCTTGTTGACATATTTTCTCAAAACTGAATCAGTGACTACTTGTAAATTCATTTATGATGAATAAATACAGAGTAACAATGCTGAGTAGCAAAGTGAGAGTGTGTGAAGGCGAACATGGAAAGATGTTTATATGAATCCTGTTAGCTCCGCATTCATGTGGGTGCTGGCTGTATTTACATAAGAACCATTTGTGCTAGCAAAAATGCTACTAATGTGCCATATGTTCTTTGTGTGCCTAGCTTTTAAGTAAGTAAACGCCTTTTGGAAGTTGAAATAGCAATGTTTACACACAGTACTTTGGCATACAAACTTTGGGTTGGCACATTTTTCACAGACACTTGGAAATATGGCCCAAGTATGCTTTCCATATGTCTAATGGTAGAACTGAGGAAAGCAGAACTTCATCTAAAGTTACTTTGATATGATTATGGGCACATCACTAACTATGACCTAGGGTATTTAATGGTAAGAGTGAAATTTCAGCAATGCTGCCAGATTGTCACAATAAGACAACACAAGTCAAGTATTTGAGTTAGAAGAAGTGAATCTATCATTTAGTGGGAGGAAATACCTCCTAAATTTCACTACTTCATTTATGTGCTCTGTGTATATTACAAAGTCGTAAAATAACAGAGTCCTGTGGCATCTTACAGGCAAACATATTTATTTATGGCATAAAGCATACGTCTGCTACATGAAATGAAGTATTAACACAGTCTGCTCTAATAAATGCATGGCATTAACTCTCAAGCTCCCAAATGTATACAGTCATCCTCCATATCCACTGAGTCTTTATCCACGGATTCAGCCACCCACAGCTCGAAAATATTTTAAACATTTTCCAATATAAATTCCAAAAAGCAAGCCTTGATTTTGCCATTTTACATAAGGGACACCACTTTCCTATACCACTGTACTAGAGCATCCACAAATTTTGGTATCTGCAGCGGGTCCTGGAACCAAACCCCAGCAGAGACCAAGGGCACACTGTACATGTGCTTGGTGTAGAGATAGTAACCACTGAAGTCAAAGGGAACTGGAATGCAAAAAGTATGAACAAAGATAACTATCTTAACAGAAGCTGTGCACAAATGGTTGGGTGACAAGCAGAGCATGGAACTAATGAATTATAGGTTTATAGTTACTTGTAATTAATTCCTTTTTCCAATAACAAATTTATAAACAGGGATTGGCTGTGGGCTAAGCAGGGAGACACGTTATCCCTTCTCAGACCACAAACCAGGAGTAGATACAACTACAGTGGACCCTTGTTATACACTGGGGTTTGGTTCCAAGATCCCCCGTGGATAACAAAATCTGTGGATGCAAGTCCCATTAAATATAATGACATAAAAAAATTGTGTCCCTTATAAAAACTGGAAAATCAAGGTTTGATATTTGAAATTTATACTTTTTTTGAACATTTTCAAACTGTGGATGCTTGAATCCGTGTATTAAAAATCCATGTATAAGAAGGGCAGACTGTATATTGCTTTATGATTGTTATTTAATGAGGGTGAATGTCACTATTTTTGTAGTGTAACTACATAGCAATAGTGTAACTACATAGCATTAGTAACTGGAGTGTGTCTGAACTAAATAGTGGCAAAGAAATATTACATGCTTGAAGTGGTGTCCGCATGTTCCTGCATCATAGTCTCTTTGAGTATACTGAGGGAATTATGAGGTAAATGGAAGACTGTGTTTTGTTCCAAAAGCCAGAAGGTTATACGATTGAGATTCTTTTTTAAAAAAGTAATTTCCTAAATTACTTTTGGCAATAAGAACATAAATTATTAGTTTTGGAGAATGTAACTAGGGAGTAGGAGGGGAGCTTTGGGCTATAATTGTAGCAATTTTAATAAGAACTTTTTGAACTATACCTGTATATATTTCTGTTGTGAATGGACTAAATAACAGTGTCTGGATCATCATCCAGTTTTCCTATGCACTAGTGCTGAAGGGATAGAAAAGAGTTTTCTTCCTAGGAAGAAAGCATTGTTTCCCCTACCTCCCACAAGAACATTTGGATAAATCCATATGATGGAAATAAATATCCATCACTTCAGTTACTGCTGTTGGTGGATTGACTGTAGTTGATCTTCTCAAAAGACAAGCTAAGACATCCTAGAAGAATTTTCAAAAATACCTCCCTTATCTTTTCCATTTGTACAAACAGCTGAATCCATTTTGTCCTTTAATCAGAAAACTAAAGAGCTATCCAAGGTTCTGAACCTTATGTTGGAGATCAAGTACAACATCTTGAATAGTGACTTTAAGTTTGGACTAAAACTTCAAACAGATTTATTGCCATGCTGTCATAGAAGCTACCAGCTTTCACAATTGGATGGAAGTGTGTCTGTTTTCTAGCTTTTTGGTTCTCAACCCTGGTCCCATTATAGAAAGACAGTTGTATTGATTTCCCATTAAAATGTTGGCTACTGGGTTGATGAGAAAGGAATTAAATTTTGGCGTTTCCCTGCAAAATATTTCAGTGTCCAATTCAAAGGTATAGCCCCATTTCTCTTTTCATTTTATTCCAACAAATATGCCAACTCTAGATGTACCAGATTCAAACAGATAATCACTCTCCTTACTTTCAGAGTATCATAACACTTTATCTTAGCTCTCCCTTTTTCTGGAAATGTTTGTTCTAATATTCATACCAAGTTTTCAGCTTGTGAAATCAGCTCGATATGTTTCCAGTAGGTTTTGGCAAAACATTTGTCAGGAAACTAGATAAGGTAGTGCTGAAAATCAAGTACAGATTGTTGGGTAATGAATGCCACTGCTCCCATTCTTGCTGAATAATCTACTCCATAATATCAGTAATAACTTTGCTTTTAAAAGCTACAGTGGCTTGGTTAAAGAAGATGTATGGAATAGCAAAAACCTAGTTGGTGGTCTTAGCTTTTAACAGACTATTCCTGTAAAAGAAGTTAAATAGTACAGATTTTTAGTGATTTATCACTGGACTATATTTCATTTCCTTGGTAAAATGCCACAAATTTGGGGTCAAGGCTATTGAAGCTGCACTAAACATGTATTTCTTTTCAACTGGGTTTTTTAGCCTGCTAAGCCATAGCTGACAGTTTGTCTTTGCACATTATCTTTTAGACCTATTAGTGGTCATACTCCTAATTATTTATTACAAGCCACAGTAGGCAATAAGAAACAGACAATATGGGGTTTTGATTAAAAATAACTTTCCCACTACCACATAGGAGAACACCGCTGATGCCGCCGGCAGTCCCCAAGCTGTTCTCCATCCATGCTATGGCAGCCAATTTTAAAGAAGGATTTTGAACAGTTCTTCAAAATCAGCTGCCATAGCACGGATGGGGAATGGCTAAGGGACTCCCGGCAGCATTGGTGGTTCTTTCCTTTGTGGTCACACCCATTCTCACCAGTTCCTGCTGATCCCATCCCATGCCCAGAATGGTCTAGAAATGGCATGCGATAAACTTGTAGTTTAAGTAGTAGCAGAATCATCTCACCAGAAAGGAGAAGATTATAATGGGGCAATCTATGTGTCCCTCAGTTTGTTGTCTAGCTGCTGATTGGTAATTGACAACCTTAATTCCCATCCTCTCCCTTTTTATAGTTGTTCATTTCTAAATCAGATATGGGCAGATAGCCCTTTAAAGAGAAGGTATCTTGACTTTGAAGACTGCTCATATCCGCACAGAACACCGCCAATGCTGCCGAGAGTCCCCAAGCCATTCCCCACTCTAACTATCTTTCTCTATTCTTGGAAGCCAAGTTTAGAAACAAAGGAAAGAAGAGCATGGAATCAGAGATATATCCATTACCAGTCAAGCCAGAAGCTTGTGGTAGCAGCAGCAATAGCAAGTACATTTCTATATCACGTATCAGTGAACTAGCACTCCCTAAGCAGTTTACAATGTGTAAGCCAATTTTGCACAAGCTGGGTACTCATTTTATCAACATATGAAAAGATAGAAAGTTGAGTGGACCTTGGAGCCCTATTTCACCAGCAGGGTTCTGGATTGTGTTAGAGACTGCCCAATGCCTTTGTATCATATCCATATTAAATTGGTCTAGTCCAGTCTTCCTCAATCTAATGTCCTGAAATGTGTTGGACTATGTTTATAACATCCACAGATAGAACACCCAATGTGCCAAGTAGCTGGGTTGATGCGAGCAGTAGCCACTTCACAAGAGTGCTGAAACTGAGGAGACTGGATAATGATGGTTTAAATGAGCTTTTGAATATCCTTCCTGAGTTCTGTTTTGTTTTGATTTTTTTAAAAAAAGGCAGATAATTTCTCATACTGATGGATCAATACATCCAGTTGTATTCCAGCCCCAGGCAAAATATATAATAGGCAAGTATCTTTTTAAAAAGGTTAATCTAAAAGGTTCAGAAAAGGTATTGTTTATCCTTCTAATACAATATTCAAGCAGAACCCTTAATGCTAGCCTTGCATCTGCGTCTTTACTTTGTTACACAGCTCATTAAGCCTACTGTACTGATGTAAAAATCTATTAGCTGCTCCCTCTTCTTTCTATGGATGAAATGAAAGATATTGAGTGAGTAGATAACTAAAACATCAGCAAAGTGGTAAAGCAAATCAATGGAGCAAAAAGATGCAAAATTTCCCCCCAAGGGATGGCATCATCAACATTTCGATCATTTGTGTCTCCCATATAGGTTTTCATTCAACTTTAGGCAGAGTTGGAAAAGTTGTTGTTGTTGTTGTTTTGGATCGAAACTCCCAGAACTCCCTAGGAGAATCCAGGAACTATAGTGCAAAACTAAATTATTCAATCTTTGGCTCTAAGACCTTGTTTGGCTAATTCCCAATGTGATCACATGAGATCTACCTTCCTTCACCCAAAGAGGTAATACAACAACAACAGTGTTAGGAATTATGGAATCTAGCCTTTTGGTTCTCCAAAAGAAGAGGCACCTAGTGTTATTTTTATTTTTATTGGTTGTCCTTTTATTTTAAGTCTATAGATGAATTGCTATATGTGTTTCAGCCATTGCTAGTATTGTATGTTTTACCTACATGTATTTAAATTGGTTCATCGCTTTTAATTTTGTAAGCTGCCTTGACATTTGTAGGCACAATGAGGGTAAGCCAGACATCTGTTTTACCTTTACCTAATCTTTTTAGGGTGATAAATCAAGAATTAGTGAAAGGGAGTGGAGTCTACAACAGGATTTGCACTCGTTCTAGGCCAAAAGAGTTAGCACTGAAAAGCTCTTCAAGCAAATTTTCCCTAAAAGTTGAAACTGTCTTGATTTAAAAGGTGGAAGTAAATGACAACCTTAATAATCATGTTAGAAAGGTCAATAGAGAAGAAACATGCTTAATATCTAAAAAGAAAATGACAACATTGCCATGACAATCAAGCATTCAGTTTCAACTAGTTTCAGAGTAGGCCCAAACCTTAAAACTAATTAATCATTAGAGATGGAAGGGAGATTCGAGAATATTTGGAAAGCGATAGGAAATACGTTTCTTTTCTTTCTTTCTTTTTTTCAAATATCAAGAAACCCTGACAAGAGGAATCTTGGACTGATATGAAATTTTGAGATTCAGGATTATTTTGCACAGAATTTGCACACAGATAGTAGCATTTTCCACACAAACAACTCTGTCTGCACAGAAAATATGTTTCTGCATGGAAATATTATTTTTTCTGCTCATAAAAATATCTCCTGTGTAAAAAATGTTCCAGTTGGTGACCTTTCACACAAAATTTACTTATAGATTACTTGCACATCAAACAGTTTTTTTTCTGCATGGAAATTAATATTTTCATGCAGAAATATTATTTTCTATGCAAAAAAAAACTTTTTACTGTGCAAAAAATGCTGCCTTCTGTGCAAATTTTGCACAGAATACTGTAAGTCCTGAATTAAGAATAGGCTTCAACACTTCATGGTCTTTGAAGTCTTTCTTGCAGTGGGAAGAAAATTGCTAAAATTACTTGTTGCTTCCTTGGAAAATATAATGTAAACTCCCTGGTAATATTATTTAAACCAAGCAACATTCTGAGCAACACCTCATTATTTGCCATTGTAATTACATAATTTACTGAGCTAGATGACTCCCTTCCCCCAAAAAAGACCTAGAATAGCATTTCTTAAGTTCTGCAGGCCTACCTGGAGATCTGTTGTATGGATATCAGAATCGTCTAGTGTATCAACTATCTATTTTACTGAAGTTGTGGGTATCATGACTGGGACCTCTAACATTAAAAAGTAACCCCTCCCTGCCTATAGAAAAAATAGTGTGTCGGTGAAACACTAGGCCAGATGTTTGTTTTTGGCAGACTACTTTTAGATGTGCATTATTGTTTTCTTAGACAGGGAAATATACAGTCTTGTGATCTTCAATCTATAGTGACAAGTGGTACACTTTGGGAAAGATTTTGGCATTTAATTCTGCTGAATATAATACAAAAGTAGGCATTCGACCAAGGCAAATAAACTTAGACAGGAAAGCCCATCTGTGTTTCTTGGAATTTTGTACGTTTACTTCCAAGTAAATGTATCAAGGTCTGAGATATAGTGCTGAGCTTTGTAGAAGAGAGAATCAAAGCAAAGGGAGATTCTATATCTTCATAATTTTATCTGAAAAACCAAGCTGGTCATACAAAAAAGAGCAAGAAAATGGTATTCTCATCTGTGCTCCATATGATACTGATAATTTTCCAGAGCTGTCTGAAATTATTTCTAATAGAAAAGAATGAACTGGCCCACCGCACTGTAGAATTAGCTGCTGAACACTTCAAAGATTTTTCTTTTTCTTTTGTTCTCCTGAACTCCATGAACCAATATTTAAAGGTCTACTGCAAACAGAAGACACAAATTATAAGTAATTTTTCTCCCAAAGTTCTGCTTTGAGTGGTCATAAAATAAAAATAATCCAGTGAATGGAATCTTGTTTTCTCAGCCTGAGATAGTTATTTCTAATCATTGTACTAGTAGATTGAATTAACAATCTTTTTAAAAAGATGCAGAAGATAGTGTTATTACTAGCTTCTACATCTCATCTGGGTGCGTTAGCCTGGAAATGAAACATGGGACTCAGTGCAAAACAGAAGCATGTTGAGTGTATGCAGCTATATGCCCCAACCTAGCTGTTTAAGTCACTGAATCTGTTAATGTATATTGAGAGGAATGTTAACAATCTAGTCACACTAGAGGAGGGCAACAGTGGAGGGTGACTCTCTTACTTTGAAAATTTCAGGCTTCAGTGGTAAACTCAGGAATCACTCAGACGTCAGGATTTTTTAATCTGACGATACAAATAATCTCACTCCCATATTCCTAGGTTGTTATTCACACTATGGAACCACATCTATGTGTATCTCTGCACGTTTGGGTGCTCACAGATGCCAGCAGTCAAATAAAGATGGATCCGACGTTGAGAATGCATTTGAAACACGTTCAAGGCATGCAGAGTTTATCTTCTATTGCCCTTGCCTAAAAAATTTTCTGTGGCCTGTACAGCCCGCCCAAATCAAGCTGTCGGTCACAGTGGAGGTATGGTGTTTCAATGATGATGCGTCCTAAGAGTCCAGCCAAGCCACATCAAAGCCATGCTCCAGTCCTTAGGGCTGGCGCGTGGCTTTGGTGTGCGGACTTCTGGCACTCTTGGACGCTGCATCATTGCACGCATACCTCCCCTGTGACTCGAAGCGCTTTATTTTGGGTCTGTCCAGGCGTGTTTTCCTCCTGCTCTTTGGATGAACTCTCTACACTTCTGGTACTCTTCCAAACCTGCAACCTGTTCTCTTCACCCAATTCCGATTGTCTTTCTAATTTCTATAGCTCCCTCTTTCTCTGCCCTCGCTTCTCCATATCTTCAATCTCTCTCTTTCTACAGGCTCCTTCCTTTCAGACTGTTAACATGGCTCTCATTTTCCCCAATTCTGAAAAAACCTTCCCTTGACCCCTCCTCTTTGTCTAGATATCATCCAATTTCTCTTCTTCCCTTTCTTTCTAAGGTTCTGAACGGGTGTGGTTTTCTCACTGTCTTGAGTTTCTTGAAGCCTACTCCATTCTCGATCCCTTTTCAGTCTGGTTTCAGTCTGGCATCCTACAGAGACAGTTTCTCACTAAGATGTCTCGATGACCTTTGCAGGCCAAGGCTAATGGCCTTTACTCGTTCTCATCCTTCTTGATTTGCCTGCAGCCTTGACACCATTGATTCACTATCTCTAGTTGATTTATACTTTCTGACCTTGGGTCTCTCAGACTCTGTTCTCGACTGGTTTAGATTTTGTCAGGCAGATCTTTTGCAGTTGGTGCAGTGGTCAGACTTGTCTTCTGTTCCCTTATCTGTTGGATTTTCCCAGGGCTCTGTCCTGGGTCCCCCTTCTGGTTTTCTCTCTACAACACTGTCCTTAGGTAAACTCATTAGCTCTTTTGGTTTTTCCTACATCTGTATGCCGATGAACCTAGTTGTATCTTCACCCCCTGACCTTTCTCAAGGCTTGAAAAGCAAGTTTCGTCGTTTTGTTCTCAGCTGGTCTCGCAGTGGATACACCACTCGACTTTTGAAGCTAACATGTCAAGACGGAGCTTCTTGTCTTTCCTCCTAAGCCCCACCTTTCAAACTCGTTTCTGTCTCTGTGGACAACATTATTCAACACAGTAAATGAAGTCCTGCAGTTGGTTTTATCTTGATTTTTTCTCTTGTTGTGTATCCCTCGATCCAGACCACAGCCAAGGCGTGTAGATTTCTTTTTGTACAATATTGCCCAAATCGCACCATATCTCTCCGCCTCTACTACCAAGATCCTGGCCATGCCCTAGTGGTCTCACAACGTGATTACTGTAACATCCTCCTGCTGAGCTTCCTCTTTCTCACCTCCGTCTTTAATTTCTGTCCCAGTCGCTGCACGCATTATCAATCCGCCCACCACGCTGCTGACCATATCTCTCCTTTGCTGGCATCCCTTCACGGCACCCACTCCCTTTCCACATTCAGTAAAGCTCTCTGCTGTCGACGTTTAAAGCCCTCCATGGGCTGCCCCCCCCTTATTTATAGACCTTCTTTCTCCTCAACCTTCCCACTAGGGCCCTCCGTTCTGGTAGTCAAGGTCTGCTGTCCCAGCCCAGGGATTTCCTGCCTCTCATCTCAGATTCGCCCTTTTCATTGTGTGCCTCGCACTCTGGAAGCTTCTTTCTCCCCTCGTGAGCAAGGGCCATCATTCTTTAACCAGCTTCAAATGGATTTGACGACTCAGCCATCAGCAAACACCCCAGTGTTGAAGTCTTCACTGGCTGCCTATCGCTTCCGTGCCCAATATAAGGTGTTTGGTTATCACCTAAAAGCCCTGACATGGGCTTGGGCCCAGGGATACTGCCGGAGGCCGCGCTCTCCCCCATATATTTCGTTTTCCCTCGCACCCTTCAGAACTTGCAGGCAGCAACTACTAAAGGGGGCCGGGGGCCCAGGATCCGCTCTTCCCGTTGACTAAACGGACCTTCCATCGCTGCCCCCGGCCCTTTGGATACCCGCTGCCCCCCGCCGAGCCTCCCGCCCGACTACCTCCCGGGCCCAATTTAAGAAGGGACTTGAAACCTTCCTTAGTTCCAGCAAGCATTTCCCCCCATTAAAAATCCCTAAGGGGCCTCCCACCTCCGCTCCGTGGCCTGAGGATGGGGCTAATTGGGGTTTACGGTGTTTTCAACGTTGTTATGTCGTTGTCATAATGTATGGGTGGTTTATTTTTTAATTCTTGTATGTTTTATGCATAATGTATGTAAACCGCGGCCCCTGATTCTGGGGAAGCCGCGGTACACTAAATAAACCCTTTTATTATTGGTATTCTGTATCTATCCTGTTCAGAGTACGCATTGCCCGGCAGTGGTGATTCTGCTGTTTGCTATTTGGATGTTCTTTTGTTGCCTGTTTTTTGGAACCATTTCCTTCTTTCTTCGAATATTTAGTTATGCTATATCCCTTCTATTTCTTAGATGTCTGCCATGAGGCAGGCTACTGCGTTCGTATTATTTATTGTTTTCGTACAGCCGCGTGGTAAATTCTACAGCGCCTATATAATAATATAATAATATAATAATAAGAATAATCGATACTGAGATCTCAGGGTTAGCCCAGTTCTATTTCTCATGGTTTGTCACTCTGCGAACCATGCAATCTTTAAAAACCAACTGGGGAGTGAGAACCAACCTGGTTCAGCAGCATCCGCGGGCTAAGTGGGGGGTTGTTGGGGGGGCAGCCCCCCAACAAAACGTAATCAGATTCCATTCGAAATGCCCCCCCATCCTGAACAACAAAGATTTGACCCGATTATTTTCTGCGTGTCCGAATAACACTGCAGAAAACCTTCCTTAGTAATCCATCGGTTACATGACAGATGCTTGTATCTAACTTAATTAGCAGTGTTTAGTGCGGGCCTATCTTAACACCACACACAATTCAAATTGTTGGTGGGCTTATTTCCTCCTTGTGTTGCAAAGGCAAATACCAACCTTGTTTGCTCGTCCGCCATTAGCCATACTACCCCCCCCCCCCTCCTTATTCCTCCTGCCGCCTGCTTTCCCAGGAAATGGACCTTTGGTGTAGTTTTGAACCTGGTTATAACTACCTTCTCTCTGTTTATTTCATGGCAAAGGTACCTGATCACCAAACCCCTCCCCAATAAACCACCCCCACTGTATATTCCTCATATGTACTTCAGCATGACACATCACATTGAACCATAGCTCCTCTCGCATAGGTCTGTCGTTCCTTCACAAAATGCTGTGCGGCGCAAGATGCTACGGGTTTGCACCTCCACACACAGGGCCCCGCAAGCCAGTTTTTCCCACCACCAATACCTGCTGTCGGCCAACTACTCGCGAGCAGTGCAAAATACTTTCGTGTTCCCCCATGACGTCCCCCTTCAAAATGGTGGCCAGGAGCGATTGCGGCATTTCACTTCCTCGTTGCTGATTAGCAAGAAGAACTAAGAAAGTCTTGGAGATAGAGGGGGTGGGGGCTGGGGCCGTCTGGGTTTGGTGGCGAGCTGGGGCATGACTCACAGCCATGTGTGCTGTTTGCGCAATTGTAGGGCGACCCCCCCCCCCCCCCCTTCCTCCTGCAATCCACAGCCTTTTATTTTTTTAAAAAATTGAAGGGGTTTCTGGGAGGCTTTGAGGAAGTTTGCAGGCAACCTTCAGGTGGCCCAACAACAGTGGGATCCTCCCCCCGGGGACCATTTGTGGCCGTGCACACTGCACTCCTTCCACTCCCTGATTCATGATCCCAATGGAAGAATCTGTCAGTAGGTTCCCAGTCTCAGCAATGGATTTTGGTAACACTAAGGCTTCTTTCCCACACAAAAGGCACTGTGGAATCCCAGATGTGCTTTTTACCTATTTGGTGGACCACAACCCGTGGCCCCTGAGTGTATCAGACAGGGCAGCCCCTCGAGTTCATGTCCTGCCTTCCAGAGTGATCCCATCCCCTCCCCCCATTGCCAACAACCTTCCATTTTTTTGCGTGCTGGGCAACCTGCGCCCACTATCGGGTTGCCACTTAGGCGGGGCCTTTGCATCGCTCGCCACCATGGATGCCTTGCTCTAAGATCAGAACAGGCTCCGCCGTAGTTTAGTGAAATTGCTAGGGTGCCTTGTTCTGATTCCAGGCCGACCCGGTGGGGCAGGTGGTGGAATGTGCTGGGCAGCTCAGCAGGTCCTCAGCCAGCCACCTTGGCTTCAGGAAAGGGAGCTTGCCAATCTCCCGCAGCAGATCTGGGAGGAACTGGTTACGTTTTTTTTTTTTAAAATTCGGGGATAAGAGGGTTTACTGGTGCTGCGTGAGGCTTTGTGTCACCTGGACTGCCGTGCCAGGGCAAAAAGAGAGGGCCCTGGATGAGGGCCGTCATGCATCAGAGACAGGGATTACAGCTTATCATTCAGCAGGGAGAAAAACCAGGTTCTTCGTTGGTATGTGGCCGTAGTGCCGCGTTAGCTTCCCAAGGAGTCTGTGTTCCATTCTGCTTTGGACCGATTGTCTTATAGTAACACACAGCGTTCTCCCCCTCCCCTAGACTCGACGCTTGGGTGACGGTGTGGTAGAAAGAGGAGGACAAGTGCTGTAGGTTACAGGATGGATTCAATTTCCAGTCCCAGGCCAGCTCCTGCTGACCACGAACTGGCTACTATTCTTTGTCCCAACCACATTTGGGTGGTTGTGATTCTGGTCCTAGAAACATGGGAGTTCAAAATAGTATTTTACATTTGAGGCCAGTATCTCTCCAAAAACACTGGGGGGGGGCGTCCTTTTTTGGTACTGACTCTTGTCAGATCTGTTCCCTAGGAGTGCCCAAAGCGGAAGACTGTTCCTACATGACTTTGACCATTTCTTCTACAACTGGTTATGACCAGGGGCTGCTGGACCAGACAAAGCAGTTGGAACTAATTAAATATTCAGTTTTAATTGTGTACAATCAAACAGAGTTGTTAATGGTTAACCTTTAACGTAATGGCAATATAATTGACTTTTGGATTATCAATTAGTTTTTCCAAACCTGTAATCCACCTTTCAAAGAAGAACTGCATTGTTAACAGTTTTTTGCCCGGTGTTTCCCCTCTTCTGTCCTCCCGTTACGACAGCCTTCATAACCCCTCCATCCCTTCAGCCCCCCGCCCCGCCTTCCGCAAACCTAACTGCCCCTTAGCATTTCACCCATTGGGCTGGACGTCCTGCATTCCACGTTTTCCATGGTTTTTTCCCTTGGTGTTTGTTTTTTTCATGGTTTCCTTAAGTTCTGGGAGTCACGAGTTTATCTGCAAATACAAGCAGGCTCCCTCCTAGCGACCTACAGATCTCGTTTGTAGCTTCCCAAATCATGATGAGTGGAAATTGCACGTGTATTTAATTTGTATGCGGCTGTGCTATAAGCCATACCCTTATCTGGCCCAGCTTCTGTTGTCAGTATTTCTCTCTTCTGCAACCTGAATCTGGGCCAACTGAATTTCGATCTCTTGAGGACCGCGAGACACTGCAGATAAGCCTACTGTCAGTGGAACTTTCCCCCACACATTCAGTGAGATGTTTCCATTCCAGGTTCCATTTCATTCCAAGGCAAGGACCCTACAATCCCGATTGGCAGGGTCCCAATTGAGCGTAGGACCGCTGAATCAACTGGTTGCATGAGGATATCAACACTCATGCAAATATCCTTGATTGTTCATGCATCTACTCTACACCACTGGAACTTCCACTATGGGAAGGGCCTAAAGGGGGCAGCACTGGTAGTTTCTCCATCTGGACTTCCTTCTCACTTCTTCCTGTGCCCCACGGTTTTGGGGGTGGGAAGGTTGGAATGAAATCCATCGGGCAACTCGCCCTGGAAGTTTGCCACCATGGGAAATGACGGGAAGCAATAACCCCCCCATGTCCTCTGGTTTCTGGGGAATTTCCCTGGGAAATGGCAACCCTGATGTGGTGGGGGGGGGGTAAAAGCCCCCCATATGCTTTGGGTGTTGGACAGCAGTGAACACCGTTCTTTCTTGTAAACAATTGCTGTTTCATGCTGTCCAGTGCACCCGGGTGCAACGTGGCTTCCGCCCATGCCTGAGAAGCCGCGCGGGGGAGAGCGGGGGGGCACATCCGCATCGGACACAATGGGGTGTGCCACTTGGTGCAGCACGCACGCACACCACCCGCGTACATCCCGCGCCTCTGGCATGCACAGCCCCATCATTTAATGCGTAGGCGGAATTTGGTTTACCGGGGGAATCCGGACGGATCTCCCTGTAACATAAGGGGCACACTTGTATCTTTTGGGTGTCTCATTTTACAGTTGTTGTGGTACACCACAAATCAGTGTTACTAATCATAATAATACTAATCATCAGGGGTATTAGTATTATCTATTATTATAGTTCCCTCCCCCGCTGTCTCCCAAGGATCAAGGCGGATACAGCATTTAAAAATCCAATACTCAATGACAGCTACAACCTATCATTAAACTACTAATTACTGGGATTACAATATTCTCTTAGTCCTCCCTTAAAATACTACTCATTGCAAGAATCCCTATACTCGTCCATCAGGGGTGAGGTGATTTGCACACATTTATCATGGGTCCCTTATACAGAATCAGGTGGGGTACTGCCCTGCTGATGCCGTATGTAAGTGCCTTTTAAAGGCATCTAAGGGTCGTCATAAGGCAGATCTCCTCCGGTGGATCTGTTGGCCACAATTGTATTGGGACTGGCAGCTGTGGAGAAGGTGTTGTTTGAACCTGGTGTTTTTTGTGATCGTGTTCCTTAAATTTTCCCCATGATGTTCTGAGATGCTTTGGCAAGGCGGATGGTGTAGGGAGAGGCGTTCCCACAGTAAACGTGGGCCCCGAACCATGTCGGGCTTTTACAGGTGATAACCAATACTTCGTGTACTGCGCGCCGGAACGGACGCTAATTATGGTTCTGACCGTTAACTTTCCACGTGTCAGAAGCATTGTCGGTTTAGTGTAGTGTCAGGCCAACTTTCCCTTGGGGTGGGATGAGTTGCACATCTGGATTAAGAACTTGAAAATATTGTCGTTGTCTTTGGTTTTTTTCTCGAGCACTGTTTCAGATTTTGCATTTCTCCCACTATACCTACACACAAAAATGCTGCTTCAAATAAACTACTTAACTTTGTGGTACATCGTGGTACCCAAAGCATTTGCATGTGGTAAAGAAAATTGACAAAACACTGCATGAGAAAGGGCTGGCTGCTTTCATATATGATATGATATATATCGTTGGCAAACAGGTAGGAAAAAATGTGTGGGTTAGCGGGAAAATATGCACAAGAGGATTTTTTGAGAAGAAAACAATAAAGTGAATAAAACTCAGATTCAAACATGGAATTCTCTCTCTCTTTCTCTTTCTATATGAATATGACTTTTCATGGCTCCGTTTTAGAATTCAAAGGAGATTTTACACTGCAAACAGACAAACAAAAATACAAGTTCTCACAGGTTCCTTGGAATTAAGAGAAAAATAAATAAGGGAAATAAATAACTTCAAAACTGCTGCAAAAATGACCACTTTCTCTCACAACCTTCCAAGACCCCTACAATGTTTAGACCCCCTCTTCTAGGGTTGCCACAATTCTCTACTATAAACCGGGACAAAATGGACAAAATTTAGACCAAAATGTAGGACAATTGTAGGTTAAAATTTAGACCAAAATGTAGGACATTTAAGAAAAATGGAGGACCTTAAATGTCCTACATTTTGGGCTAAAATTTATCCTATAATTGTCCTACATTTTGGTCTAAATTTTGTCCTACATTTTGTCCTGGTTTATAGTACAGTACAGAATTATAGCAACTCTACCCTCATCCATATCCCCCATATGATGTCACTTTCCATCCTATTAAAAATACAGGTGTATATCGTAAAGACAAAAAAAGAGGGAAAAATGATATCCACTCCTATCAGTTTCTCATCCTGCTATACAAATCAGTGTAGATCAATATAAAACAGGAGTGGTGAATATATGGCATTCTGGATGTGACTGGACTCCACCAAGAAGGCTCTTTCCTGTGTCCTGTGAAATTATTGAGACAAAGAGAAAGCCCTTCCCCAAAGACTAAAAAGCTTGGATAGATTCCTATGAGAAGAAACAGGCTTTCAGATAGGCTGGTTTTAAGCCACATTAAACAGCACTTTGAATTGTACCCAGAAATGGAAATGTAGCTAGTGAGGTTGCTTCAACAAGGACGTTACATGCTCCCTATAATCAGCTTCCTAGACCCAATATTTTGGGTCTGCTCATCTTTCTGAACAGTTTCCAAAGCCAGTCCCGCATAGTAGTAGACAAGTTTTCCTTAATCTAAATAGGGTATTAACAAGGCATGTATTCCCTTAGCCAGATCTATCAATGGCTTTACTAGTTTTAATTGTGCATACACACTCCTGGCCACAACTGAAACTAGGCTCAGAACTGAGTCTAGGAGTAGGCCCAAGCTGCAAACTCCAGATCTGAGGGGATGTGTAAACCCATCCTGCACAGGCTGTATTTCCCCTGATCTGCTTTACAACTTTCCTGCTTAGATAATGCTTCAGTTTGCTCATCTTCATCCTGTTAATGAGAACAAACATTGGTTTAGTAGTGAGACAAGTTCCTTGGAATTAAGAGAAAAATAAATAAGAGAAATAAATAAATAGGGAAATAAGAGATAGAGCTGCCTGTCACAAACATATGGGTGAAACCAAAACTCCAGGCAACCTCTCCAAGTGGTTTTATGAACAAAATGCTGAACAACTATTTCTGTCACCACCTTCTGCATTTACCCTTCTAGGAAGAACCAGAGCCACCGTAGAACAGTGCTCCCAAGAGCACCACAGTTAATGGTATCAGAAGCCATTCTGCGGTCCAGTAGAACTGATAAGGACAGAACCATCCAATTCCCAGCATAGGTCACCCACCAAATCTAACAAAGCTCCTTTCTATACCATAGCCAGGCCTGAAGTCACACTGAATCACACTGAAATGAATCTAGGTAATCCATTTCATCCAAAAATCCCTGGATCCAGAGTGTATTTCAACTACAACAACAACAACAAAATTCCCTTGCCAAAGAATGTAATCAGTTAATTTACTTGTACTCTTGGCATTAGCTGTAAATCAGTCTCTCCAATGACTCACAAGTGAATTAGTAACAGGATGTTAACTTTTCCATTTCAACTACCTCTTTGTGTTTTGATGTAAGCCTTAAGAAAAGTTGACCCTGTTCTCACTTGCACCAGTGTAGCCAACTGTATTACATCAGGGTGGGATTGATGTAAGAGGAAACTAGGTCCAGAAACCTCTCTTCTCCTTGTGGACCCTGCCTTTATTTGAACTGCATGGAAATTAAATCTTAGCATGAACTTGCCCCCCCCCCCCCCAAAGCAAAACAAACCAGTGTTCCATCCAAAACTTCTTATTGTCGAATTTTCCTGCTAAATGTCTCAGTTGGTTTCTTGTGTTAATGACAAATTATGTGAGGAAGAGTCAAGCAGTTGGAATCCTGTATCAAAAATGTCATTGGGCTCCCTTGCAGAATTTCCATGGTATTCTCATTTTACAGCATACCTAAGGAAATCTCATCAATGGCAGCATATTTTATAAAAATATTTACACACTGATTTTTAACTCAAGCCCTTCCAAACCATTTATATTCTTTATTCACTATAAAACACAATGAAAAGGGTAGAACTGTACTAGATGCCCAAGGCAACTAAGAAAAATAAAGCCATAAATTATAGCAACATTTTCTATAATAAAATTCTCTCTCCCTCTCTCCCTCCTCTCTCTCTCTCTCTCTCTCTCTCGTGTATGTGTGTGCATTTGCACCAAAAAGCCAGCCTTGAGGAAAAGGGGTAAGAAGAGAAATGGTGGGTACACATACTCGATCCCATCATGCCATTTGGTGTAAATCCAGGAGTGGAGTCTTCTTGTACAAATCCTTAGTGAAACCTCAGTGAAAAAAACAACAACCAGTAGGATAGGGTCTGGAAAAAAGTCCCATAGTTCACGTGGCATATGATCCAAGGGCAAATGATGAAAACTGTTATAGTGACAAGGTGCTGTGTTGTTGTTTTTTTGCACAAAATTCTCCATATTGTGAACAATATTTCTTTATTTTTGCGAAAGGAAGCTTTACAAGCAAATAAATTGTACAAAAAGAAGTCTCAAAATATGAAATAGCTCAAACCAGTTGGCATTATACTGGCTATTAAGATCTGTAAGCCCAGGCAACCTTTGAGAAGAACACCAAACAGCCATAGCCCAATACCTCAGAATCAGACATATTGTCTGTGCTAATCTTCTTTGGCACACAGAAAGAGATGGAGGAAAAACGTGTCGCTACTGCCCAAAGGGTACACATAGCTAACAAACACGCAAAGCTGTTCTGCTCATTATTGGAAATATCATTTAAAAATGTCAAGGTAGAGGGGAAGAAATTCCATGGGCTTACCAAGATGCATCTGGACCTGAAAGTTTATACTAAAAATGTAGATAGCAGATAATCTGGAAGTTGATTCTTGGGCTGGAAGAGGAAAGCTGGTTAATATTACACGGAGAATTCAAAGTCACAAACATTTGGCTACCAACAGGTATTTCTATTTTTCTTTAGTTTCTTTGGCATAGCAAGATTCCTTGCTGTATTCTTACTTTGCTGTAAAGCATATTGTAATGTCAAGAGGTTTGGTTAGTCATAATCAAATCAGGTGACAGCCAAGACAGAATATCAAGTAACCTATTTAATAATGATTTGTTCTCCTTTCATGTCTGTATCCTAAATGTCATATAGTCATTCTCGGGTGACTGCAGTCCACTGTGGTGTGAGCAAAAGCAAGCTGCACTTGTGTCTAGCCTGATCTGCAAGCAATAAAGTGGGTGTGGTAAGTCTTCACTGGTGATATTTTCAAGTTCCTTACTATAGTTCCTTGGAAAAACAAGTTAAGATAATTAATCCACCACAGCTGTCACTAAATGTTGTCACTGAAATTTGGATTGGAAGGGTTTCCAAAAAGATTACAGTAATGGCAAAACCTCTTCTGAACAAATCTTGCCAAGAAAAACCCATGATAGGGTTGCCACAAATTGGAAACAACTTGAAGGCACACAATAACAACAACAAATCAAACAACAACAACAATAACAACACGGCTGTAGAGCTGAACATTCTTAAGTTACCATAAATACTACTAACTGGGGAAAAATGGAGGCCAATCTGAAAGCCTGATAAAAGAAAGTTTCCCCAAAATGGAGGTGAAAGGAGCCATACCTTTGACCAACACTAGACTGAGAACTTTTCAATCTGACAGCTTTTGCTCTGAATAACACCTACAGAAAATAACCACAAACAAGCAGAATCAAAGAGACTGTGGGGAGGGGAATCACACTTTTATCCTAGTACAGATTTTGCAGTATACAGTGCACCCACATCATATGTAGGTGCAATATATGTGGCTTTCAGCGTATACTGAAAGCCACACTGGAAGAAGCAGCGCCATGTGCTGGAAATAGTAATGGCATGCGAGCCCATGGTGCGCGCTTGCCACCATTCCACCGCACCACCGCTCCATTGCTGGCACGAGCCTCATTGCTTTAAATGGGGCTCGAACATACACGAAATTTCCCTTATGCGGTGGGGTCGGGAATGGATGCCTCGCATAAGGGAAGGGCTGACTGTATATTTGTACTTTATAAAGTGTCTTTAATTCTTCCACAGTTTTTGTAGAATTAAACGTGGATTCTCTCAGTGGCTTGCAATTCTAATCTTAAACTGGGCATTCTTTGAAATGTTTAGCTTTGAATGAAAATGCACATGCCTCATTGTGCACTTGTCTCCTATTATATAGTTATTCAGAGAGGTGAGAATTTCAGTGGGATTTCAGTTAGTTCATTGAGCTGAAACAGTGAAATTAGGTAAGTTATGATCATATGTAAGTCAGAGGAAATTCATGGTCATTCCTGTTTACAACATTTCACCTACCACCTTAGCCAGCGCTCATGACCTGCAAATTAATAGAGCAGACTGGACTATATAGTTAGATTTTATTTTGTTTTCACAAGCAATACTCAGAAGTCTCTTTAACTGAAAACAAATCATATTTATAAACTAATTTGAAACAGAAAGAAAAGTAGACCCATTTAAATATAAATGCTACTCAGTGTGTGTGTTTTAATTCACCATACAACTGTGGAAAATGAAAATATCCACGTTAAAAGAAAATGACTTCAGAAAGCATAATAGGAAATACATGTATGCGGGCTTCCTCCATTCTTAGTTGCTTTAACTTGTAGATCCAACCAATTCATTTGGAATTAATTGTTATGTATTCACTAGAGATTGCTTTACAGAGTGTATGGGCTTCTCCACATTCTCCACACATTGTCTTAAATACTGAGGTTGTATGGAGAAGGCAATACACTCTGGAGATAATCCAGAGTGACAGATATTTAATGACTGCTGTGGTGGTTATTTAAAACACATTTATCTTAAATAACTTAATAACTCGTTTGGAATTAATCCCACTGTATTCAATGGAGCTTGCTCTCCAGTGTGTGTACCACCATTCTTAATACCCAGAGAGAAATAGGTATGCAGATGTATTAAACAATGGCCCACTCTGGAAATAAGGAAATAAGAAGCCTCCTGCATCAGACCTATCCATTCCACCACTCTTTTCCCCATATAAATTAACCAAGCGCCTATGTTTTGCTTATAGACAGTTGCGAAGTCTATAAGGAAAACATGAACACAATAATGGTTTAAATGCTCCTGTTTGGCATGAAGGCAAATCCCCACCACCACCTTCTCTTAAACAGAAGAGTTTACAAAGCTGGCTGTATTTTTTCATAGGGTAAATTTGATAACTGCCCTTCATATGAACATAAAAAAATGGCACATTGAGAGGAAAGAGGCCACATAGCCTTCTTTAAAGAGGGCAGTTCACTTTTCAGCAGTCAATGTTCTTCAGCAGAATTGCTACAATAAAAGGGGCAGATGTGGAGATATTTACTTCAAACTACCATTTGCATGTACTCTATCAATACTTACTACAGTATGCACTGAGGAATATTTCCTTAGGAAAAGAAACAGATAGATGTAGCAAACAGCCACAATAAAAGGTGCAGATGTGGAGAGATGCCACACCTTATGGTATTATGAGGAGTCATCACCACCACACAAATATACAAGCTTTCCCTACGTGTTAAGGTCTGCTTGCGGGTTATGTATGATTTGGCAGAGTTTTCCACAGTGGGAGGAATCCAGTGGATAAGTCAATATCGTGTCCATACAGCAATTTCAAATTTGAGAACTCTGATTATGGTTTCCAAGCAACAGAACTGGTG
>NW_024802942.1:760251-789805 GCF_019175285.1 Sceloporus undulatus
AGTTTTTCCACTTTCACAGGGGTCCTTTGCCCCAACCTCTGTGAACATTGAAGGTCAAATGTTGGTGCGGATGTGAACATGCATGTAAGTCCTAACCCCAGCTTCCCTGTGCACTGACTTGGTAGCTTCCCTGTGTAAATACATGTGAAGGTCTGTATAGGCTCTTTATCATATTCAATTGAATCCAAGTATTACAGTTCATAGTAATGAGAGCTCTGTAATTGTGTTGATTGCAGTGATTTATTCAGACCTTTGCACTCAAAGCATGAAGGTCTGGGATGTTACTGAATACACAGCAACATTTTGGGTTGAGGTTTACATGTGCACATGTAATTACATAACTTTGAAGTAGATAATGAGGACAGCTGCTGTACTTTCTCTTCTAAGAGGGCTACCAAGTTACCAAGTTACTTAGTGCAGGTGAAGTTCCCCACATTTGTGGGCAAGAAGACAAACATCCCATAAGTGTTGCAGGTGACTGCAGCAGGTCCCTCAGTGTCCATACTGAACAAGACTGTGGGCTTCCCCTGTTAAACACCAGTGTAAAGAACCCCGGTGGGCCTGGCCTTTGTCCCCAAACTCTGTTAGCGAGTTCAATCAACTAGGACTCTAGTTATGTACAGAACTCCTGGCTACTAGTCCTTCCAAAGGCAAATCTCTGACTCACTTCCTCTGAGTAAGTCCCTACAAGCCCCTTAAGGGAGTAGTGAAAAGTAAAGTGTAAAACTGAAGGAGATGTCCTCCAACACTGTGCCCAGGTGACCTTCTCCTCTGTACACCACCCCTCCTTGAATATAAAAATAAAAATGAATGAGAAAAGAAAAGAAAAATTTGCGCACTCTGTAGAATGAGACTTCTAGCTCCTCCTCTTCCAAGTGACCAAAGAAATGGCTCACACCTTTAAAATTTTAAGCTCTTACCCAAGCAAAGTGGACACAGAAAACCAGGGTCCTCTTTTGCAAGCAATCATGCTATGTCTTTTTTCATGGCCTTTTTGATTGTTACTGTTTCTCAGCCAGGTCCATAGAGACCATATCATCCATCACAGTATGCAAAAGGAAAAGGAGAAATAGGCCTAACGTATCAGTTGGCCTAAAGTATAAGTGATCTAAAACGTTTCTTTTATTGCTAGCACATGCTAAGACAAATAATTTCTCTACCAGCAGCAGCAACACCAGCAGCACTGATACCTGCTTTTACTTCTTGAAATAATGGTTTATAGTCTAAGAAGTTGTTTGGGATTATTTCTCTTTTCCAGAACTGATTCTCTAGTACTATTGTGTGACAGCTGTCAAGAAGACAGAACACATGCTTTGTATGGTACAAGGAAATAAAGAAAATCAGCTGGTTCTTTTCCAGAAATGTGTCTGTGTGCATGTGTATGTGTACACATTTACAGATGTCTTTTATATTTTGAGGTCAGCTTGGATCTATAAAGGTTAATTTTTGCAAGCTGGCAAGCAAGTCTCTGGGTTTGTCCAATTCTCTGTGCTCTGAAGCATTTGACATTGGCGGGACAAAGTGATTGTGACATCCTGAACGCTAAATTGGCAGGTGCCAACAGTTCCATAGTCACTGGAAACTTGGTAGCAAATTCAAACCTTATATAAATATCATCAAATAACACACTTGTCTTCTGCCTGCAGTAGCATTTTAGAGGATCTTTTTCACTGCTTTCTGCTATAAAAAGAAGCAGAGTCAATTCTTCATCATCCTTGTCAAGAGACAGAAAGATGGAATGGCATAAAGTGGTGACAAGCAAATCACTCTTCTTCTACACTGGCCTGGAAATTCCTTTTCTAACCCTTCTCATTTTTACAAGGAATCTTGGAAAGTGGGTTGAATGGTATCAGTTCATTTTCCTGTGGCATAAAGTCATCTGCTTTGTAATGACTATTGCACACTGGGAAGAAAGACAAAAAAAGAAGCTTATTCTGCCCTTTACAAAATCTAATTTGCAAATGTCCAACTACTTTCAGCTGCTATCACCACAAATGTTAAGATGAATCCCATAACATTCATTGCTGTCAAGAATTTGAAATAATAACAAGAGTGTGGCTTTTACCACCAAGTTTGCAGCTTTAACACATTCATATCTGCATCAAATCAATGTTTGCCCTCTTTCATAGGCAGATATGAAGACTTTGCCATTCACCATTCTGAACACCATCATTTTAATCTTATTGTGCATTTAAAATTCTTATAACTCTATTGCAAAATACTCAGTGTAAAGCATTCCCAAAATGTTGAAAATGCAATGTTGCCTTACTTACCTAGTATGTTTCTAGAGCTTAGCGTTACAGATGTAATTTTTTTTTTATTCTGAGGCCATTATCTGGTATGAATGTTCCAGGAAGTAAGCCCCATTGAACTCAGCTGGACTTATATTTGAACAGAGATGTATAAAATTACACTGCAAATGTACAAGTAACTGACAATATTTTAAAGTCTCATGAGACTGCAGTGCAGAAATGGGCAACTTTCCCCCCTCTGCTTGCCCCTCTGAAGCCACTGGGGACTAGCATCCCACTGCCATGGAAAACCTTGTCAGCAGAGCTATTTCAGCTATATTGCCACTGTGACCACAGTCAAAATTCTGCACAATTATGCTAGAAATACCATATTTCTGTGTGTGAATGTGTGTAATTACTCCCCTAACTGCTATGTTTCCCAGAAGAATTTCTGGAATTCTGGTGACACTCGGACATTTAGTAAATGTGGGAGTCAATGGCATCACTCGGGTTGGTATCACCTGGTGTTGCTGTTCTGTGCTGGGAGTTTATATTAAATCAGCCCAACAGAACATAATGAGAAATGGTTCCAGAGCTGTAGCAGAGGTATCATCTTCATTTCACTGGTCGAAGAAACTGCTTTGATATGAAAGATTCAACAGATCTAAAATGCACCCCATGGTTACCTAATCCACCTCATAATTTTCAAGGATGACATTTTATATGACAGGCTGACATATTAAAGTTAATGATATGGAAGACTCAGTACAGGGCACCACCACCACCTGTGGACTATACACACAGATTTTATGACAACTGCAGCCTATGAATAAAACAGCCCAGTCATTTGCATTAAATTGGAAATAGGTCTTGGTGTGTTCATTGAGGCTTACTCCAAGTAAGAGTGTACAGAACTGCAACTAGGGTTACAAACTTAATAAAGTTTAATAAAAAATCTTAATATTTCCCCCCTTGCAGTACTGTGTTCCAACAGCAGCCCTACATCTTGAGGTTGGGTGCTCATCAGTGGAATGCCTTGCGTGGAAATGGACCTTAGGTTACTTCCTGAAAGTTATTTTTGCAGGACCTGAGACTGGATACACCTATTTAATACACAGACACACATACACCACCAATCTGATTAAATCAGTGACAGAAAAATTCCAGAAATTAGGTCTCCTGCATGACTTTTTAGGCACTCTTGACTGGCCTAAGACAGGGGTTTGGACTGGATGGCCCTTGCGGTCTCTTCCAACTCTACGATTCTATGATTCTAAAACAGATTCTTATACAACGCATTAAAGACATTGATATGCAATACTCAGCATCTGCCACATGCTCTACCTGCTCTCCAAATGGTTTGGGACTGTGCTTCAACCCAAAAGGAGCAAAATATTTGGAAAATTTAACAATCTCCAAATATCGGTTGACATTCAGCAAAGGCTGGTTCAACGTAATTCCTTCAGTTATACTAGAGGAATGTGTTCATCAAATTGAATATAAGGATAGAATTTGTCCATGTGGAGAGTGCCAACCAGAATCCATATCTCACATTCTTCTTTATTGTACAGTGGACCCTTGTTATACGCTGGGGTTTGGCTCCAAGATCCCCCGTGTATAACAAAATCCGTGTATGCTCAAGTCCCATTAAATATAATGACATAGCAAAATAGTAATAATAATAATAATAATAATAATAATAATAATAATATTTATTTATATACCGCCCTATGGCAAACCAATCCGGGCGGTTGACAACAGTAAAATATAAAATATAACAATTAAAAACACTTTATCCCTCCCCCCCTTAAGACAATATTAAACAGTATAACATATTAAAAACACAACATCAAGCATAAAAACAGCAATTAAAACCCTGATAATGGTGTCCCTTATAAAAAATGGAAAACCAAGGTTTGATATTTGAAATTTATACTTTTTTTTAACATTTTCAAACCCTGTATGCTTGAATCCGTGTATAAAAAATCGGTGTATAAGAAGGGCCGACTGTATGTTTTACAAGGATGATAGATTACAAATAATTACTCCTTTATTAGATAGACATCCAGGCAGAACCTCTGAATGGTACCTGAAGTTTTTATTGGCAGATGAGGACAAAAAGATCACAGAGGAAGTTGCAAAGTTTATTTTCTCTGCTATCAAAATTCATAAAGTCATTTGCTATAAAGGCGAGTAGTGATGTTCTCTCCCGGGTCAAACACTTATGGAAAATTGGGGTGGGTTGTGGGTTGAAATATGAAGTGGCGAGTCTGTCAACAAAACCCTTGTCATAATGTATTTTACATGTTTGTTTTTATGCTGTTTATGTACTACTCTTGCTGTTACTTTATTGCTAACTGTAGAAAATTTAATGTTGTTGTTGTTTTATATACTGCCTATGGTTTGTTAACTGAAATAAAGGCATTCATTCATCATTCACTTAATAAAGCATGTTAAATATGGACTTTCATATAATTATTTTTTGTCGTTATGTGCCTTCCAGTAGTTTCTGACTTATGGAGACCCTGAGGTAAACCTGTCATGGGGTTTTCTTGGCAAGCTTTCATCAGAGGGTGCTTGTCTCTCTTTCTGAGCCTGAGAGAGCATGACTTGCCCAAGGTCAGCCAGTGAGTTTCCATGGCCCAATGGAAATTCACACCCTGGGCTCCAGAGTCATAGTCCAACACTCAGGCCACTGCACCACACTGGCTCTCTCTCGTATAATTATACATTTCCACATTTGCCTAAGGCACTGAACAAATTTCATAGTTCTTGTTATCTTATATATGTAATTTGTGTTTGTTTGTATGTATGTTTGTCTGTCTGTCTATTTAATTTTATATGTTTTATTTTCCTATTGTTATATATCATCCAATATGAAAACATCTCAAGGAGGCTGCAAATAAAACAAAACTAAACAGTAACATTCAAAAATCCAGCATCCAACTCCAAAACAGAATACGAGCAATATGACAAAATCAGAATTAAAGAAAGAAAGCTTTTAGAATTGATTAGTAGCCATCCAGCCTTTAATCAAGTAGATGTACAAATGCAGAATTCAAAATCTGCTGTTTTGTGAGTTTAAAGGAAACAGATGATTGTTTTTATTAATTTAAAATCTAGTGAAAATTATTTCACAGAGCTGATTTTTTAAATGAACATATGGGAAAGAGTAACATGAAAAGTCCTACCAGAACTGCTATAGCCTGTGCTGCCAGGGCACCAGGATTTATATAATCTGAGGTTTCTAAGAAACAGAATACTACTGGTATCCATTTGTGTTAACTACAATCTAACATTCAAAAACCAAAAGGCAGGGGTCATGAAGAATTTGACATATTTTACATGGTATGCCAAGCTGTCAAACAAGTCTCTCCATTTCTTTTAAAAGGACCATGAACTTAAGAGGGATCCTAGTCAGGAATGATCTCATTGCAAGAACATTGTGAATGTCCTCTAAGTCTGCCAGGCATCACAGTATCTTTACATTATCCCTGTGGAAACTGTATTTAGTATAAACAGATCAGCAAAACAACAGAGCTTGGAGAATGTACTAAACAAAGGAAAATGTCTTGAGATAGTTTGCCACATGTGGCAGTTCAATGGTATAGATTATTTATGTGCTATGCAGACCGCCCCTAAGGTTTTTACAACCAGACTGGGGCCTTGCAACTGCATGCCGCAGCCCCAATCTGACCTTTGCAGGGTGCAAAAGGGACCTGCAAAAACTGACTTCTTTTTGTGCCCTGCAAAGGGTGTGATAGCTGTGGTGCCATGGCTTTACAGAGCTCCTTTGGCACTGCATCATGTGGATGCAATGCCAGAGGAGCGCCGTGATGCCATGTGCTGTGTAGTGTGGTGCACAGTGTCACACCAGCCTGGGGGCAAAGCTGGGGTGTGCATCATATGGATGCTACGTCCCGACTTCGCTCCCAGGCCAGCTTTTCCTACCGGTCTGCACAGCCTATAAGTGTCCTTAGGTAACAAAAAACAAAAAGCAAAACCCTTAGGTAATTATTTTTCCTTCCCAACATGGAACTTCCTGGTAATTAATACCACATTTGTTACTGATATATGTGTACTGTAGGATTTATGCATATACTGTATATTTTAAAAGTTGCCTTCAAAATTATTTTCAGTTATCTTTTAGTCTTGTTAAGTTTTGATTTTTCATTTCCCTCCATATTTTCAGAGATAAGAGTTCCTAGGAGATTTCATTATCATAAGTAACTGTGCACAGGCCCTAGGACAATGTGTATTTGTTTTGCCTTTTATCATTTGTTTTATTACCTAGTATATATATATCACTGTCTTTTATATATTTTCTATTTTATTCTTAGCCTGTGAGGGATATCCCAAAATGCACAGCGGGTTGAAATATGTTGGACAATATAATTAAATACACCCTTTTCTAGTATTCATAAACTTGTCAGCATTTTTCAAACATAAAGTAAGGTGCTTTCCTATGTTCCAGTGTATTGTCGCTTAGATGATGATGGATGATGGATGATGATGATGATTTCTAGCTTGCCTTTCCCCCACAATTAGAAATCAAGGCTGCTTACAATTTAAAAAACAAAACAGCCAAAAGCATACAAAAAGTGAACTTTAAAATGGAATTAAATTATTCAGAGTATTAAAATTATTTAGTTTTTACCATCTAAAAAGATAAAATTAAAAACTTTTAATTTTAAAATAATTGGAATAAAAAGGTATTCACCTGCAGATGGAAGGACAACAGGGAGGGAGCCACTTTGGCCTTCCTGGGAAGGGAGTTTCAGAATCTAGGAGCAGCCAACAAGCAGGCCCTCTCTCTTGTCCCCACCAACCATGCTTGCAGTGATGGTGGGACTGCAAGAGGAGCTGCTTCTCCTAAAGATCTCAGAGCCCAGACAGGCTCATACAGAGAGAGAGATAGGTGTAGCCACACTGCAGAATTAAAGCAGTTTGACATCACTTTAACTGCCATGACTCTAACTTACAAAATCCTGGGATCTGTAGTTTGGTGAGGCACCAGAGCTCTCTGACAGAGCAAGATGATTACCTCATCAAACTACACAGGATTAGGGAGAATAGAGTCGTGGCAGTTAAAGTGGGGTCAAGCTGCTTTTATTCTGCATTGTGAATACACCAACAGTCTGCCAGATAGCCTGAACCTGAGTACCAAGCAGATGCCTTTTCTCTGTGAACAGATGTACTAAACACAGCTTTTCCTTTAAAACACATAGAAACGAGTCCTTCTCTGCTAACTCCTGTGGATTTTAAATGCAGTGGGCAAGGTATTTGAAATGTACACATATCTTTTGTAAAGCTCATGCTGTGTACATTGGGGCTTTCTATACAGCCCTTTGGGACGTCCGGAGGACGTCCCATTTTAAAAAAGGGGCATCTCTTATAGACGCCCCTGTGCCTAGTACGGACTCCGTCCGTACAAGATGGCGCCGGCCCTTCTACATGGCCAGCGCCATCTTTGCGTACTGGACGCACAGCGTCCAGACGTGTCGCGCCGCTTGTGACGTAGCGAGCGCGCCCCTGGCGCCTCGCTACGTCGCAAACGCGACTTGAAAAGAAGCTCCATTTTGGAGCTTCTTTTTTCGGTCCACGCGGGAGTCGGGCCGTCTGAAGGCTCCGGCTCCCCCGCGGACCTACTGGCGGCGGCGGCAGTCTGTACCCCGCCATTATATGTCATTTGGTAATTTTGTTATTTTATAATTGTAGCATACTGTTTCAGTACCATGAAAACTGCACAGTCTGGGGCCCTTTCACACTACAGAATTATAGCATTATGACTCCACTGCAGCCTTAGTAGTTAAAGGAGAATCTTAATCCAACAACGGTGCAGAGCAAAGTTAGCCATTTTGCTTTCCAGAGTTTTGGACAATAATTCCCATTAGCTCTGTGCAGCATGGGCAAAGATCAGAGATACTAGGAGATGTAGTCCAAACCACCAGAAGGTAGGGTTATGGTGTTGGGCAAAATTGGCCTAGAGAAATCCTGAAGCCATGCTTGGCTATGCTGAGCAGGCATAAAAAAAATAACATACAAATTCCTAAGGATGTGCCAGGAGGGAATCTCATTCTCTTGGACATTTCTAGATCAGGGATGGATGAAGTATGCCCAATAGAGGGCAAAGTGTGACTCCCGGAATCTACTAGGACTCCCTGCCCCACGCTGTTGTTATTGCATGCACTTCAAAAATGGCTCCAGCCTCCTGTGCCTGGATGTGAGATGGAGGTGGGGATTAGCACATGCTAAATCACCGCCCGCCATCAGCCCAGGTCCCAGCCTGATCTCAGTTGTGCTCCACCAGCACTGCTCCAAAGTTGGAGGTGCATGCGATAAGCTCTGTTGTGTGCCTCCAAGTCATTTTTTGACTTAGAGCAACCCTAAGGTGACCCTATTACAGAGTTTTCTTGGCATGTTTCTTCTGAAGGACTTTGCCATTGCTATCCTCTGAAGCTGAGAGAGTGTGACTTGCCCAAGGTCACCCAGTGGGTTTTACACTTGGGTGGGAAATCGAAACCTGGCTTCTATTCCAACACTGAAACCACCACACTGTGCTCGCTCTCCACACACATCCCATACCCTCTGCAAAAATAAGTTTTCACCCTTCCCCCCAAAATCAATATTCCATTCCTGGAAGTGTCAAATACCGATAGCATTGCAAGAAAATGTGTTACAAGACTCCCTCAAATTGGAAGTAGACCTCCACTCATTTTTAGTTTTGATTCCCCCCCCCCTTGTTTCATATGCACCCACTGCTGGATCCTACTGTTGGCCCTTGGATCCTCTAAAGTTGCTCACCCCTGACCTTGGCCTAAGATTAGAAAATAGAAGTCATCATTCTGATCAGGAAAGAGTAACATGCCAGCGAAATATAAAATCCAAATTGGAATCTTATTTGACGAAGCATTTGCAGAGATTTGAATAATTCTTGAGACACTCTAATGCTGTATTCTGCATAATCTGAGGCACCAGCATGTCCAGAAATCTGATTATCTCTACATCTGATTATGAGCATCCAAAGTGCATCCATCCCTTTCATTAATGTTCTATATGGAGCAGCTCTGGGAGAAATAACGGAGTGTTACTTGTTATTCCAGTTGTTTTTCTTTCCAGAATGTTGTCCCTTCATATTGGTCATTGTGGTGGTAGGAATGATAATTATTCCAGAGATTGGAATCACAATATACAGTCTTTTGGACCCTTTAACTCTGATGTTAATCATGTTTCTCACTTCATTTTAAGTCACCGTTTTTGTGCATTTGAGAGATGCCACCAACAATTCCTTGACAGTACAGCAGCTGCATTCACTGAGTTGTCAAAGCAGTCAATTATACACCTATCTACTATTGACAATCTGACAGGTGTGTTGATTTGCAACAGATCAGCAAGATCTTGGTCATTCAGTGCACTAGAATTTAAATAAAAAGAAGCATGTGGGAGACTGAAAAGAAAGGGGAGTTATGTGCTTTTTTGAGAACATCAACTGGTAAACAAGCACAGATATTGCAAGGTTTGATAAAGAGAAAGCCTTCTGATTGACAACTTCTGTTATAACACCTGGAACCCATTTGGAGGGAGGGGTTGTTAAATACATGAGAATGGATCTGAGTAGAAATGTATCTATTGAATAGCATGTGTAGGACAGCATAGGACATTTGTGAGTCATTGTTCACCTTCTTGCATAGACTCTCAACAGAAAGGCTGACTAGACAGTGCCTTAAATGATCAGAATGCATCCTTGTGAAGGATCAAGCCTATGTCTGCCCCCAAGCCCTGCCATAGTAGGTTAGGGGTGTGGGGGAAAGGACCAGAAAAATGTAGTAACAAAAGGACAGTTCTTACAGTGTAGGGGCTTAAAGATTTGAGCACCTAAAGGATGAGAAGGGTAATTTTTGAGCACCTAAAGGATGAGAAGGGTAATTTTTAACTTGTTCATAGAGTTAGTGCCAGATTTGATAACAACCTTTTTTCAGGATGATTTGAAGGAAGTACAAAGAGCTCCAAATCTATTTCTCCATGGACAATAACATGACAAAACAATTTCAATGTAAGTAAATGTAATATGATGCATAATAGGGCAGCCCCCCATATATACATTGATGGGGACTGAGCTAGGAGTGACTCATGACCCAGACAATACAATTGTGAGAAAGAAGAAATCACATTTTAGAGACAGTTAAGAAACTGATTTTTAAAATCCACAAATATAATTGATTTATTCAAATCTAATGTTGATTTGCTAGATGCTGTATTTCTAGATGTCACATTTCAAAAATTGTACAGGAGAATAGATAAGAAAAAAGAAAAGGGGCAACTAATCTAGCCCTGGGTACCATACCAGGAGAAATCATAAAATCATAGAGTTGGAAGAGACCTCAAGGGCCATCCAGTCCAACCCCCTGCCATGCAAGAATACACAATCAAAGCACTTCCAACAGATGGCCATCCAGTCTCTGTTTGAAAACCTCCAAAGAAAGAGACTCCACTAAGCTCCACGGCAGTGTATTCCACTGCTGAACAGCTCTTACTGTCAGGAAGGTCTTCCTAAAGTTGAGGTGGAATCTCTTTTCCTGTGGTATAGAATTATAGGATGTAAATCTAATCAATAGGGAAGGATACATGGTAGGTTTCGAGTGAAATGAATGGAGGAACACATCCTGAACAGACAAGAAGTTATTCTTTATTCAACACATTATGGGATCCACCGTTACAAGATGTGATGACGGTCACCAAAGTGGTGGCTTTGAACAGGGATTAAACAAGCTCATGTGGATAAGACTCTCTGTGACTCCTAGTCATTACAGTTTAGAGGCTACCTCCAGGATAAGAGGTAGCATGATCCTGGATATAAGTACTGGAGGGCAGCACTCACATACTAATTTATGGCTCCCCCCCCCCAATAGATATGTGGGGGGTCACTGTGGGAAAGAGAATGCTGGACTTAGGGCTTTGATCTGATCCAGGTGGGCTATTCTTGTTCTTTAATTGTTTTAATTGTAAGCCACCTCGATTGTCTCCAACAGAGAAACGGAGTAAAAATAAAGCTTTTATTATTTTATTATTTATTACTCCTATGTGCCTGGTTCCAGTATGAAACTGGTCATAGATTCATAGATTCTGTCACTTTTTAAACATTTTTCAGTGGAAGCAAATTTACAATCTGGTATATGAAGACAGGATGAGGTAAGAGATAAGAATGCACACCTGTACATCGCTTTGGCAAAAGCTCCATTATATCTGGAAGGCTCAATGGCAGGCTGTATCAACAGGATACATCTTCAAATATCACAAATACCTTATAAAATGATTGAATGGCTTTGACATTTGAGTCAAAACAGCTCTCCCAACAGTGAGTCATAGTTGACACAAATTTAAAGATTCAGTAAGGGACTCTTTGTTAAATCCAAAGGAAAGGCATAATGCCATGTATTTTGGATGTCCAGGCTAGAATTCTATATTATGTTACTTTTGAGGGTTGTCAGTAATCTCAGATCCAAATGGCTCTGAATATGGACTTCATTTAGGAAACAATGAGCTGGTGACAGGAGACTTTGGAAAAGCTTTGCTGTGTGTACTCAGTTTTCTACTTAATATAATTTTTATTTCATCCTCTTCCCCTCCCTGCTGCATTGGTCAAAAAAGTCTTACTGGAATTATTCCATTGTCCCAGAACTTTCCTTAGTAGTTAATGCCCATCTAAAAAATGAATTCCAACACATGAACCAAGTTTTGGATAGCTATTGCTACATGCCTGTGCAACTCAGATCTGGTCCATCTGGCCTTAAAATTGGTTGATGGTAGTGGTAAGGAGAAGGCATCACATTGTTTGTTGTGGTAATAGATTTTAGGGATGGAAAGAATATTAACAGTATTCATTTCCCAGATATATATGTGTGTGTGTGTGTGTGTGTGTGTGTGTGTGTGTGTGTGTGTGTGTGTTTCCCAACCATTGAGAAACCCAGTTAGAAAGAATAATACAGAGTTGAGTATTTTCTGTTTTTTCTGAGTACATGAAAATCCCAGAATGTTTTGTTACATGTAATTTTTTGTACAGAAATCATGCTTTTGTGGAACCCCCCCAACGTTTTTATGCACCCCCCTCAAACATTGTTTCCATACAGCCATATAGTTTTGTGCAAAACTAACATGCTTGTTTGTTTTTTTTAAAAAAACAAACCTTTGACTATCCTCTCCTGCCAAAAACAAACAAACAAACAAACAGGTTTCTGGAAAGTTTGGGGTAGGGGATGTATGAAAGATGTGTTTTTCACACATGAAATACTAATTTTATGCCCCCCCAAAAAAAACCCCATATCCAGCAACCCACACTTTTTTGCATGAAAAAAAATGTATTTTTATACACATACAAACAAATTTTGCACCAAAGAACCCATGCAGATTTCTAGAAAGTAACTGTGTGTGTGTGTGTGTGTGTGTGTGTGTGTGTGCAAAATGGGGAGCACAAAATGCATATTTTTAAGCAGGAAACACTTTCCAGATACCCACATTTTTTGTGCAGTTCTGCATGCACACAGAAATCCAATGCCTATTGGAAAAGGTACGTCTTCTTCGGGGGGGGGGGGGGGGGATTATTCTGCACAGAATAATTTCCTGAAAAACTATGGGATGTGTGAAGACTGGATTACAACTATACAGAAACATTTGTTTTCTCTTACAGCAGAAACAAAACTGCAGAAATCATTTGTCTTCACATGTGAGGATGAAATAGTGAAATATTGATTCCCAGATAGTTCTTATAAAGTATCCAACAGATTTCTGACCATTGCTGATTTCACAGCTTTCTATGAAAAGCTTTTGAGGCAGAAACTGATACCTAGCAACTTTAACATAGCATAGTACCACAATTTTTTCACTCTTTCAAAAGAATTAGATTAATAGACCATCCTCTGCTGTAGAGGTGACAACTGTGACAGGTCTGGGGGTCATCCAGGAACCACACAGGTCACCCATCCCTATGGCTAGAAGCCCATTTTAAGAAATGGCTTTCCATTTTCTTCCTTTCTTCTTCTTCTTACAATTCAGCCAAGCTTAAAAGTGCCCACTTAATAAACTTTCTCTTTAACAGCATGCATTCAACATGACATCATTTAGATTTTAACTACTATATTCAATTATTTTCTTCACACACCAGTAACCACATCAATCAAAGTCCTCATAGGATGACGCTTCCAATATGAACACCACTTCTGTATCACGTCAAACATGTTTTAAGTTAATTGTGTTTAATGAACAAGCACATTAATCACAGCTTCTCATTATTTAGTTTAGCTTATTATTTTTACCCTGCTTTTTAAATTAAAAACTTAAAATAGTTCTGGGTGAAAAAAATGCTAGTCTGTGAAACAAGAAAATTTAAAGGAAACAACTGCAATAAAATAAAAGCAGTTAAAAATTAAATATTTTACATAATATTGCCTTTAGTTTGTTATGAAAACTGTCTGGAAATTTTATCTGATTCTTCACTGGCATTTTAAATATATGTTGGTTGTGACAAAAATGGAAGAGTTACATTTGTGGGAGGAAAAGTTTGCTTTAAAGGTTAAAAGCCACTAAACTGACCATAGCATTGAAGGACTTGCCTTAGAGGTAAATTTAAGGAGCTTGGCCTTTTTTTTTTAGAATTAGGATAGGGAACGTTTGGTTTTCCAGATGTTTTAGGTTACAACTCCCATAATGCCTTACCATTAGCCATACTGGCTGAGGCTTCAGGTAACTGGAATCCAAAACATCTGGAAAGTTAGAGTTTCTTGACTGAGAGGATAATCAACCAACAGCAGTAGAAGTAAATAGAAGCAAATTGCAAAGCAAAGTCGATGCCAAATTGCTGGGCGCCAGCATCCTGTGTTCCCAGCCGTGCTCAGCTGGTCCGTTTTAAAACTCGGGGAGCTTTCATTTTCAAAAAGGGGCCGGCTGACAAAATTGGGACATGGCATGCTGGGACCTGGTGATTTGGTGGAGATTTACAATGCAATAATCCCTGCTTCCATGCCACGTCCCGGCTGCAGCCCATTAGGCTACTGCTGGGTTAAAAGGGAATGCGATCTGGTCCTTATACATGAGTATATGCAGTAGTTGTAGGAAGAAAGGGATTAACTAGACTGTACACTGACATAATTGCCTTCTGCCATGTTTTCATCCGAATGTACTCAGGTGAAATTCATTTGGATTTTGGATGTAGACAATAGGGATATTCTGAAAATATTAATCACAACAAGTAGATTGAATTTTTAACCAAAATAACTGAAATTAATTTCAGTTAAGAATTCTTTCATTGCTTTCATTGAGACTTAGCTATGTGATTAATATTTGCTATATCATGCTCTAAGAAAATTGTCTGGTGGGTGCTTCTAATTTTATGCAATTGTTTTATAGCACAGTCTGTAAATTGCTTACTTGGAAGTCAGTCCCACTGTGTTTAGGGCTCCCAGGATCCTACATTACTACTTGAACATTGTGATCAAGACAAGTTACTGGCTAGATGACAAGTTCGGACAAGGTGACTTTAAATATCTACATAAGTAGAAGGACAATATATACATTCTAAACAAGTTTATAAAATGATGTGTGTGTGTGTTTAGAAAATCCTTTAAATGCATTTGTATTAAAATTTATAAAGGCTTAAATATTTCAGTTAACAATTTTAAACTATAATGTTTTAAACTATAAGATGAAATAGTGAGAGATTTGACAGCTAGAGTCACTCCTGTTGCTGTAATATTTTGGACACTATAGAGTGCCTATTCCGCTTCAAAAAATGCAGAACACCTTTGTATTGATTGCATACAGATTTCCTGGGGGCAAAAATCAATGAAGGATATTTTTACCTCATGACAAATATAAACTTGGATCATAAATCTAAACTTGGAGAGTTACTAACATTCTATGGCAAAAATCACAAGCCAAGACAGCATCATCATACAAACATCATTAATGAGCTTCATATGTTAATTTTGCATGTTTTCCTTTTTATTTTAATTTTTTGCCATACTGATTTAAGTTATTGGCAAAGCAGGATGGTAATGATGTTGACTCCCTAGCTAGAATGTCAGGGGGCCAAGCCCCCTCCCTAAAATCCCTAACGCACCAACTGTTATTTCACTTGTCAAACTGTAAGGGAATACATGGCCTTTTTTGTGAAGAATAACATCAAAACTTTTTAAAGGGGGAAAACAAGGAATAATTATAACAACATTTTCTCCAATGTTCCTTACAGATGTAAAAGCCAGTTTTTTAATAACATCCTTGGACTACTTATTTATTGAACAAAATTCCTGGAATTGCAATGGAAGTCTTCTGCCTGTTTATTTAAAAGTAAGTTCCACTCACTGGTAAGTGTGCACAAGATTGCCCTTCTAGCCTTGCAACAGCATTATCCTGTTTCTTTACTTGCCAAATACCACTTTTTTTAGTTGGATCTACTCTTGTTTTACGTAAACGTATAATGTATTATGTAAACATTATGTAAAAATATAATACTGCAGCCTGTATCCTTTGCTGCTGCTTATTTCTCACTGCAAGACTTCATTTTGCATGATCATTTTGTCTGTACAGCAATGACACTGGAGATTTAAGGTAAAGCCCAAAGAACCAAACAACTAGTTTGAGAAGCTCAAGGGGGTTTTGACAGTGGCCATTAGTGGCTCTGTTGTCAATGAGGTGGTGAATTCACTCTGGGTTTTAATCTCAACTTTAAAGGACACTCCCAAGGTCACCACAAAAGTTTCAACTCCTTAGATAGCTCTTATGTTGAGAATAAAACTAGTCACCAGGGATATTGAGCTTATACCTCTCAAATGGCAGCAGTTCCCAAGACGTATACCAAGTTTTTGTTATGTCTCAAAAGAATTTCAGTTGCATTTGAGAGATATAGAATGAGAATCTCTTGTATAAAGAAGGAGATGAGTGGACATCAGAAATCGAAATGGACATGTCCAAGTTTCTCTAATACATCAATTTACTCAAAAATATACAATTTGAACAAATATGTTTATTTAGAAATATCCATTGAGCTGAAGGGTGCAGGCTATCATCAAAACAGGCAACATTTGTTTTGAAAATTATCTGACCCTTCTGATCAATGATTCCCAAAAATGTTTCTTGCTAAATTTGTAATAGTGTTCCATTTCAGATCGCTCTCTATATTTATGTACAGTATTTGTGAACTGAGCAAGACTTATCTACTTTTCCTTTGTTGGAATAGACTACCAGAACCTCACATCCATGCAATGGAACAACTAATTTGTCCCACTCATTTGACCATTTTCTATCTGAGCAAGAACTTGAGTTATTCAAATGGGGCCCTCTAATCAGATTAACACATTTTGTCCTGAGAATATGCCGTCCCTCCCTAAATTCAAAGTGAAGGTGTCAATACTGTATCTTTTCTGTTCCACATCCAAGCACTTTCTCTTTGGTACCTCAGAATATACCAGATGCCTTTCAACTAAAGACTATACTTTCTAAATTAAAATATACTCTTCTAAATTCTCTTGTTAGCAGATAGTATTAAACACTGGAAGGCAAAAAAGGGAGAAATGGTTACAATAATACTGTGGCATTCCAAAGCAAACTATTCATGAATCTTAATGAATAATATACTATGGATTTTCTTACAGTAACCCTGACCATAGCCTTGCTTTGGAAACTATTAATCTTTGTAAGCTTAATAATATTAGACATCATCTAACTCTGTTTACTTAAATAATGAGCAACAACAGCATTAGAATGAACATCCTGTGTTTTATTGGAAGAGTTTCATGGAATGTTGGAACAGAAATAATTATAAATCTACTCAGTGCAAATAAAATCCATGCAGAGCATTTTATCTCAGAAATTAAACATCCAAAGGGTGTTTCTGGAAGGAAGAGTAGGCAAAGAGAAATTGCTGCCCATGTATGTTTATCATGAAGTATAAAAATATAGCCATTATAAATATTCCAATTTCCTATATGTGTCTTCTGTTGCAAAGTATTTATTTATTTATTTATTATTTTCAATTCATACCCCACCTTTCTCCCAAAATGGGATCCAAAGTGGCTACAGTGAAGAAAATACTATGTATTTTCAGCTTGATTGTATCCACTTTAATTTCTCAGTTAGTCCCACTGAGGTCAAGAGCATTTACCTTCTCTATAGGGTCAGAGTCAGTTGACTTGCTTGGTAACAGTTTAACTCCTTTCATATATATCTTGAGTATATATAATACAGCCAGGAAAAATAATACAATACAGCCATGAAAAATAAGGACAAAATTAAAGCAGGGAAGCAAGACAAAAGTAGTATAGGAGTGTTTGTTTTTCCCTGATACGTTCAATAATTCCAGTGTATCTTCACCCAATTTCTGTGTATCTCTTTTTCTCAATGGCTACCTGATGCTCTCTTGTTGCAGCCAATGTCTGCGGTCCCTCCAACAACAGCTGAATCAGTGAATCAATCAGTATTTTAGGAACTCTCTACAAACTCTTATTTTCAGTTTATAAGATGTTGATTCATATTTGTGAAAAGTTGTCATGTATATAAATCTGTCAGATGGTTATGAAGTGAGGGGATGGCATACCCTCAGTTGAGTACTTATGTTGAGGGTTTAGAAAGAACAAGTCTGCAATGGCCATTTAGATCCTTTGCAAGCGGCTGAAAAATCCCTTGCCTACCTCACAAACTGTCTGAAATCTTTCTAATGGCATAATTACAGTGAGAGAAAGATACTCATTTTATTAAAACATTTATGCCTTGCATTTTCTAAAAAAAACAAGGTGTTTTACCAAGAGGGAGTATACAGATGTAATGAAACTGCAACCGTTTGTTGAATTTTTTATAGAATTATTCTTCAGTGGGCATATAATAGTTTGACATCTTTATAAATGACACGAATAAAGCAATTAAGGGCATGGTCATCAAATGACACTGAACTGAGAAGATCATCTAATACATCAGAAAGCAAAATTGGAATTCAAGATGACCTTGGTTTACAGGAACAATACTAATACAATGAATGTCAACAGGGATAAATACAAACCACTACATTTAATGAGGAAAACATTAGATGCACGGATATAGGATGGGTGACATCTGGCCTGGCAGTACTCAATGGGAAAGGAATCTAGGGGGGTCTGAATATATGACAAGCTAAACTTGAGTCAATAATGTGATGCTGCAGCAAAAAAGACCAATGCAAATCTAGGCAGCATCAATAGAAGTACAGTGTCCAGAGCAATGCAAGTAACAGTACCATCCTTAACTGAGAAACAGATAAGAAAACTGAGCATGGAGAAGAAAAGAATGGGATATAATAGCTATCTTTAAAGATCTAAAGAGACATCAGGTGGAAGATGGCACGAACTTCTTTTCTACCGCTTCAGGTGATAGGACTTGAATTAATGGATTCAAATTACAAGAAAAGAGATTTTGACTAAATATTCAAAAAACTTCCTGCTTGATAGGGTTAGACTATCTTAGGAACTGGTAAACTTTCTTTCATTAGAAATTTTTTAAACAGATGGATGACCACTACTTTTGCACTAGCAGCAGTTTGGAATAAAAGGTCCTTGGGATCCTTTCAACTCTAGCCCTCCTTCATGGATTAGTTTTCAGCTGTATTCTTTTCATTGCCACACTGGGGTGAATAAAACATTCAATCAGTAAACATGCAACAAATAAAATATTTAAAACTGCAAGACACTGTAAATACAATCATTAAAAAGAAACAAACAGAGCAAAATAAAAACAGGTATCCAACACCTCAAATTTGGTTAATTTGTTAGATACTATCCCACAGATCATGTGAAAGATCTCCATTGGAAGGGGGATCTCCTGAAGTAGATTTTAGGTGCTACAGGGAGAGAAGCTGAAAGTGAAGTTGTGTTGCATGAGCAAAAGTACACATATGCAAGATTGGATATCACTCAACATGTCTTTCTAAAATAAAACCTTATGATTACTGCAAAGTACTTCCAAATCTTGAATAACCTGCATTAATCATAGGCTAATATGCATGTGTTCAATTAAAAAAGAAGAAAACTTTCCCAAGTGACTGAATTTTGGCATGCTGGTGATGCTGGTGGTGCTCTTGCCCTCATTACGGAGAGATCAGTTGTCAAAATCATTTGCAGATTTTCAAAACCATCTTTCAACAATGTTTAAATCTGAGGATGTTGTCCTGTTTTAAATAACCTTCTCTACTAAACTGTGATGACAAGGTTGCTGGCATTTTCTTTGGGGAAACTACCAGTACAAAACATTTGAGGCTGATTTGGCTTCAGGTGTCAACCCTGTGTAAAGCCAGAGGAAGCCTGGATCAAAACATCTGGCCTCTCATTCGTTTCTCTTTTTTTGACAAAAAGTGCTGGTTTATGATAAAGCAAACAAAACACCTGGATTAAGTTATTATGAAGTAAAGAAACATAAGTGCTATTGTAAGCAAGAAAAGTTGCCAGCTCAAGGAAGCTGCCACGTGGAAGTGTGTACTTTATAGCCCTTGATGATTCAGAATCTTATTTCACAAAAACAAGATGTGGATTGTTTTTCTGATGGCTCTTTAGAGTATTTCTATCATACTTGTTGTGTGCCTTCGTCATTTCCAGCTTATGAAAACCCTAAAGTGAGTACAGTGCGCCCGTGTCATATGCGGGTGCTCCATAGTGGCTTCCAGCATATGCTAGAAGCCGCACCGGAAAGACTTCTCCCACGCACCAAAAGAAGCAATGGGACATGAGCCCATGCTGCGTGCCCTGTGGCGCACCAGATGCATGTTGCAGGACCAAGCCCCATTATTTCTGATGAGGCTTGAATTTACGTGTTTTTCCCTTATGCGGCGGAGTCTGGAATGGATTCCCCATATAAGGGAAGGAACAACTGTATATCATGAGTTTTTCTTGCAAAATTTGTTCAGACTTCCTGTGAGTCTGAGAAAGTATAACCTACCCAGTGGGTTTCCATGGTCAAGCAAGAATTTGAAACCTGGTCTCCTAGATACTCAAGCCACGACACCACACTGGCTCTTGTTTCTGTCACATTATTCTTCAAAGCCTTGGTTGACTCATTTGGAACAAAGAAAGAGCCCAGACTGTGGACATTTCTCCTAAGCATTTCTCCCTATGTGGAATGGAGCCAAATGAGCTTCCTTGTTTTCTAGGAAGGGGACAGTGATGAAACATGGCAGATGGCAACTAGTACAATGTTAGTAGAGAAGCTGGGACAAGTATGACAGAAAACAGAACTCATTTGAAGGCCTTCCTCTTTACCTCTGTCTAGTTGGAAGTTTTTCAGTAAAATCAGAACTGGAAAGATGATGAAGGAGGGCTAGAGAAACACAGATGTTCGAGGTCAGGTTGCAGCAGTGTGCAATAAAGCTTTAGCAAAAAAAGAATAGGACTCTCTCTCAACTGATCCTACAACAGCAGTCTAGTCTCCCCACAACAGGAAAGGTAAATAGAAGCTGCATCCATAATCCCTTACTGAGCATGCATGAACATCAAAGAGGAGAGAAAAGGAGAGACTGTCTCACTAGCATGTTAAAAAGCATAGGTGGAAAATATGAGAAATGTGGAGGCTAGTGGAAGAAAAAAAATATCATACATAAATGCCTTTTGGAAGAAGCTTTCAAGTGGTCTTTAGAAGATTCAAAATGTTTTTCGTTACTTATGCAGAGATTACCTTATGTGCTTTTTCGATTTCATATGAACACATTGTTGAAACATATTGAACAACTCTTCTTGGAGCCTATCCTGATTCTTTCTAAACCTTGTTATTTTGATTTAACTGTTTCTTTGCCTGTATTCAAATTAGACATTCATGGAGAAGTTGAAAGATTAATGGAGGACTTTCCCCAATTACATCATTCAAAGCCAGGCCTCCCCCAACCTGGAGAGCTCCTGGTGCATTGAATGTCAAATTCTGTCTGCCCCAGTTCAAGAGGGCAGTACTGGGGGATCATGGGAGGATAATGACAAAATATTAGAAGTGCACTAGTTTCAAAGGGCTGATCTAAGCCATGAAGGAATGTCATTGCTTTTCTGCCACGTACACTGGTCTTAGAGCATCGCCAGTTTTTTTCACCTTGGCTTTCAGTACACTGCATACAAGCCTAGGGGTGACCTGTGGTTTGAGTGTGGGTGGAGGGTCCACTCAAAATGTTAGGGAGGTGCATGTGAACATACAAACATACACATACATATGGACTAAAAGCTGCCAGTATTTAAACCAATTGTTTTAAAAGAAAGGAATCTTAACTCTTGTGTAGATATTTATGTAGGAAGCTCTACACTCATGTATCAGTCTATATAGGAAGACCTATAGTTTATGGAGATTAGCACACCAGCTTTTATTCCTGTGCTATGCATGGGATGTAAATGCACATTAAAAAGTCCAGGAGATACAGGATGTGTACTGCCTGGGGACAGAGCTATGCGATAGAATCCTCCTCTGTGCATTTACATCATGTGCCTAGCATGGGTATAAAAACCAGTGAGCTACTCTCCTATGTATGAAGTTTTGTGTATAAAGTCTACTCATGTATATATGTGAGATGCGGACTCTGGACTGTGCAAAAGATAACTCTGCTAAAGAGAAAACTATAGACTTTCATAGAGAAACACTGGCAAAGATGTCACAGGATGCTTTGATTGTGTTGCATAACCAAATCTTGCTATTGCAAGCCTGTCATTTTAAATTGAATCTGCCATCATAATTCTGATGTTTAAGAGAAACAGAGATTGGGCAAGTCTGCTCTTGCTGGTTGAGATCTCCATAGATTTTGATATCATCAGCCTTGATATCCTTCTGGTTCATTGGGATGGGTATAACAGGAACTGCACTTCAATGGTTCCCTTCCTATGGAGCAAAGAATAGTGATGGTGATAGCTCTTTGACTCCCTGTTGCTTCTGCTACAGAATACAATGCACTGTTTCCACATAGTACATTTCACCTATCTGAAACTACTCAGCAATGGTCATTAAAGGATCTGGAACAAAGTGTTATTAATATACCGATCAGTCTATTGATGACACCCATCTCTGAACCAGTGAGAAAGGGACTGTAGAGAGAGGGAGGAATATCTTTCTCATGCCTTGAATGTTTTAATTAGTGATGCAATCAAAACTCAAGCTTGAATGATTTGATAGGGAAATCTATTCTGTTCATAATTCCACTGCACATATTGAGCAGATGTATCTGTATAACTAACTATATATAAGAGTTTCAGTGTTCCAGCCCAAATGAGTGAATATTGCTGAGATCAGTGTTCTGCCTGCATGACTAAAAATTTAAACTCCTCCATTTCTACCCATGTCCCAATACTAGTCAATCTGATCCCCTACTTTACAAAGGAAATGATTATATTTCTCATGCTGCTGATTTACTCTTTCCCAGATCATTCATTGCAGAATTTTATATTTCAAATTCTAATAAACTACTCACATTGGATGAAATGGTCACATAGGCTAGCATCCATTATTTGTTCAATGTTTCTTTTTCACTCATTTCTCAACAACTTTTGGCTGGTTCCTCCTCATCACACTGTTCACAGGAAGGATGTTCATATGAAAACTATTCATTTGGCTCTGTCATATTGTAGTTCCCAAGATCCATCTTCTTGAGACACATACACACTGATTCATAGGAGCTTATCGCACCACCTCTGATGCCCAACTTACCTCTTCTGAATTTGGCTCAAATTCAGAAGTTAGGCTGATTTTATCACATGGACTTTTCTATCAAAATTGCTTACCATTGCCTCCAGTGCTGAATTTGGGCCCCGTAAATCACTTTGGTGGCCATTTTTTTCCAAATCAGAAGCTTGCAAATTTGGGCCACCAAAGCAACTTACAGGGCCCAAATTCAGCACTGGAGGCAATGGGAAGCTGTTTTGACAGAAAAGTCCATATGATGAAATGAGCCTAACTTCAGAATTTGAGCCAAATTTGGAAGAGGTAATTCGGGCACTGGAGGCGGTGTGATAAGCTCCATAGACAAAGCACAAGTTCTTGAAAGATGGAAGAACTTTCATTCAAGACTTAACTGAACAGTTCATAATGTGATGAGCAAATTAAAATGTCTGTGGGGTGCAAACTCACACATCCTTAATTTTAATGTTACAGACAAAAAAGAAAAAAGAAAATGTATTATAATGATATATCCAACATGCTCCTTTTGCCATATTCTTACAACTTTGAACATGGACAAATAGGTGAAAATATTAGTGGTCAAAAGAGACCGTAAGGAACAGACAATTATTCCCATGGAAACTACACCTAAAGAAACCAAAAATTGTGCAATGATAATGCCTGGTGGATCACATTCCAAGTGTGCTAGACAAATGTTAACAATTAATCATGGACTCAAGTGCAAGCATTATAAAGGCAGTGGTGATGGGGAAAAACTCAACAGCTGGAAGACAGATGAGATTAAGCAGACCAAGAAAAGACAGGGGGAGAGAGAAAGAAAGAGAGAGAGAAGTCTTGAGAAAGCAAAGCATGTGGAAAGAACAGTGCAGTGATCCTAAGTAATACCACAATTGCACAATTTCATCAGAAAGAGAGGAAAGTTTATACTACATGCACTATATATTGCCTCAGGTATTAAAGTGTTAACAGCTAAGTTAATTACTTTTGCAAGTGATTTATTAAGGAAGTGGAATGAGTACTCTGAACCAAGGTCATTAAAATAAAAAAAGAAACTGATGATTCTGCATACACACTTCAGTTTCAACTGCAGGGGTGGGCCCCTGACTATGGTTGGGGGGCTTCATTACTGACAGTGTCTACTATCCCCTTAGCCCTGAAGGGCTAGAGAAAATTCTGCCATGTTGTTGGACCCCCAGGTTGTTTTAGGCCCAGGAGAGGCCAGGAATAAACCAGAGATTTGGGGGAATATGGAGCTGGGAGAAGAAGCTGGGGTTTCAGAAACAGCCTACCGTGTGGGCTGCCTACAGTTCATGGGCTATATTTCATTATCCCTGCTTTAATGGGGGGAAAGCTTTGATAAAAGGATCCTATGCAGGACTGAAGACATAAATTGTCCATAAGAGATTGACTAAAGCAAGCAGGTGTCATTTTTATGCATTATTTGCTTGCATTAAGCTGTACTGGAGATGCTTGTGAGTTACTTCCCAATGGTCAGTGGGCAAAAGCACAGTCTACAATAGATGTCTATAAGAAGCAGCAAAACAGTTCATCTGGAAGGATCAGTTACTTTTTACACAATCAGCTCTGCTTTTTATGGGCCTGAATGTCATGCAAATGAGAATGAAATTGTTTGGCCAACCCACCATATAGTTACTCCCGTACCCTGGGGAAATGGCTGCATGCTGTCTTGAATGGGCCTAATGTTCAGTTGAATGAATGTAATGCAAAACACATATAAGGGGAGGGGTGTGTGGCACTTCTGGGAGAGGACTTCTTGTGGCTTTAGCCACAGTAACTATTAGTATTTTCTGACTTTGCATAAGGAGACATCCACTCTTAGACTAAATCCTAACTGGAGGTTTTCCAGTAATCCCATTTTTGATGCAGAGTTGAAGGTGTTCGGTTTTCTGAGACAACCAGTTGTTCTCCAACACAACCAACACATCTGCAACAAAGCCAAATTATTTTCACTTTTATGTGAAAGCCCCTCAGCATCATTCCACTGTGAGGACAGTATGTACTATATATTCTGGTTAAATGCAGCCAGAACTATTAAGAACTAACCAGATCTGAGCAAAACAAAATATTCTGTCTTGTACTAAGGAAGTCAGATTTACCGAAGTGCATACAATCAAGGGTTGAAGGGGTTGGAGGTGAGCTAATACATTTCCCTTCTGCACAATAAAAACAAAAATGTATGGAATATACATGGGTTCAAATTACATATTTTCCTTTATGATAAAAATACACACACCATTCAAACCATGTTTAGACATTTTAATAGGTCCTGTAGGAACTAGCATAATTTCTTCCAAAGCTGTTTCATCCACGCCTTGAATTCTTATGTTACAATCATGGAATTTCATTGAAATGAGACGACATTGAAGGATTCCACAGCATGAAAGGTTTTCTTAGTATGATTTCAGGCCTTTTTTTAAAATGTAAAGAAGATGCAGAGTAGATCTTTCAGTTAGTGGGCATGGGAGCCAACTCATAGCTGGAATGTCACAAACCTCACCACCAACACCATCATTTGTGGCATTAAATCCAAGTAAAATCTATGTGGTTTGCGTATAAAACAGATGAAGGCTCTTCTGGCTGTTGATATGAACATGGGTGGCACTTCACCCCACCATGGTGGACAGAGGCACCGCCCTTTTTGGACCACCAACTTCTGGTAAATAAACAATGAATGTGAAAAATAGCAAAGGTACAAGTGGGATGAAATATACTTAACAGTGGGGCATTTCACACTAAACAGTTATAGAGCTGTGATTAAAATTTGATAGCCACACCAACATCCTATAGAATTTCAGGTTTTTCAGTTTAGGGAAGTAACTGAATAAATGACAAACCCCAGGAGACAGTAGCAAAAGCATTCTGTATCAATTTGCCAAATTGGAAAGAGAAACGTTGTAACATTCGCATTGTAGAATTCGCAAAGGAAAAAAGCCTCCTGCAAAGTGCTCTTTGCAGCATTTTCTTTTCTGGAAGCAAGGGAATGAAAGTGAAAGTGAACAGGCAGGCAGGCACATTCTATCTATCTATCTACCTATTGCAAAAAACATGTGCATAGTTTGTCAAAAACGTCATGTATTCGTTTTCTATTCCCTGAAAGCACCAGTTCCTGTCTGAACCTTGAAACCAAGCAGGTTCAGGCTTGGCTAATACTTGCAAGGGAAACCACCCGGAAATACCAGGTGCTGTAGGCTATTCTCAGAGGAGGGCAACGGCGAACCTCTTCTCAGCAAATCTTGCCAAGGGTTGACTTGAAAGGACATCATTACCACCACAATTTTTATACAGAAAACAGAATTCCCCTACATATCTATATATCATATAGTGCAGAATGGTTGCACTGTTGCCTTGAGGTGTGATGGAATCTCCTTCTTTGGAAGTTTTTAAACAAGAGGCCTTTTGAATGCTTTGATTGTGTATTCCTGCATGGCAAGGTGTTGGAATGGATGGCCCTTGAAATTTCTATAGAACTCTATAGGAGTAAAAGTAATAGAAAGACAACCCTTAAAATGTCACAGTGGAATGTGTCCCATGTCTCCCAAGTGCTTATCTCTCTAACTAAACCACACTGATTTCTTTCTTCAGCACTTGCCATTTTCATTTAACCTATGTGTTTGAACAGCATCCAATCTTGACAGTTAGCATCAGGACAGGCATGAGATAATTTAATGTCTTGTTTTTAGAGCTCCTCCTACTCTGATGTGTAATCAAAATAAAAGCCAGTGAGGGTGGGAGGCCAAGATGTGTGTGTCTCTCTCTCTTCCTTCTGGCAAACTCTTCCAGAATTTATGAGTCAAACCACTAAGGGATCAATAAAAGTACACTTATCTTGCCAATTATTTAAAAAGAACACTAATCCTCATTTTTGAAACTTCCTGCCTACAAAGAGTAGGAAGAGATTCTGCAGCAGCAGCAGAAAAGCCCACTGGATTTTAAAGGCGGGGGTTAATTCCAAAGAGAAGATATAATAAAGCTGTGTGTTCTGAACTTTTCAATAACTGTGTCAGGCCATTCTCATAGGGTCAGTGCTTTTTAAAAAAAAGTCTGATTGATAAAATGCTGAGTGTGTTGTACTAAAGACACAAAACACCTTTTTGATATTAACCCCATTTAAAATGGATGACATTCTTACTGGCTCATACATTTTTCCAGTGCCTCTCCTAAGCTCCTGTTATCAGGGTTGGGTATAAAATGATAGCAGCTTCAACAGAAGCAAAAACATCAACAACATCCTCTTTGGGAAGCTAAAGTTTTTTAAAAAAACAAAAGTCAGAAGAGAGATCTCCATTTTGAATCTTCCAACCAGCCAGACACATTTTCCTGTAATTTTTAGTGTGTGCCTTCAAATCATTTCCGACTTATGAAGACCCTAAGGTAAATCTACCATGGGGTCTCCTTGACAAAAATTGTTCAGGGGTGTTTGCCTTTTCCTTCCTCAAAGGTTGAGAGAGAGTAGTTTGCCCAAGATCATCCTATGGGTTTCCGTGGCTGAGCATGGATTGAACACTGATCTCCCAGAGTCCTAGTCCAACACTCAAACCACTACACCATGCTTTCTCTTCTCTTTAAGCCTACATATTTGTTTTGTGATGTTGCTATATTGTGTGCTTTAATTTTCATAGTCGTTTATGTTACAATTATTGTCATGACATTCAATGATGTATGGGAATTACAATTTATGAGTAACATTAGTACAGAAAACATTATTAAGGGTTCTGTATGGTGTGGTATGAGAAGAGGTCAGTGGGGTGACACCACAAGTTTCCACACTGGGAGACACCAACCCCAGGGATGGCATTACCCTCTAGGGCAGTAGAAAACCTGCACACTCCTCTCTGTGACAGCCCTTCACATATTTAAAGAGTTCAGTCATGTCACCTCTCAGTCCTCATCAAGCTGATCAGGAAATCACAACAAAGGCAGATAAATTGTGTGAAATACCTAAAGTCGTATTCAATAATTGAATTCCATGTGCCCCAACAAATAGGAAAGATTTGTAGCCAACAAGGGTCAACATCTGGTAATTCCAGGTAGTAGTCTTCAGCCAGACTGAGGGACTCAAGAAACCACCCTTACAGATTGGCTCTGTGCTGCCCCTTTCCTTGCCATATTGGGGCCACAGCAACTACACACCACTGCCCGATTAGGCCTTTCTGCAGCGCAAAAAGAAGCCACATAAAACAGCTCTTCTTTGCACAGCAGAAAGCCATAGCAGCAGTGGCTTTTCACCACTTCTTTGGTGCAGTGCATGTAAACGCTGTGCCGAAGATGTGGCATGATGCCACCCACCATCTGGTCAGACAGGCGGCATGGGGGCAGCATGGGGGTAGTGTGGGGGCAGAGCTGACATGCGTATGCCATGCCCCTACACTGTCCCCACATCAATGTATATATAACGTTGGCCTTTCAAGCCCCTTACTTTCCATTAGGTTGATCACCAAAGAAACAACTACAACAATAAAAAGCTGCACTAACTGCAACCTAGACTCTTGAGTATGGCAAACTAGAGTTTTCAATCATCAAAAAATTAAATATGACAGCTGTTTATTATTAGCGTGGCATGCAAATAATCAACACATTTGAAGAGTCTTCCTGTAGAATATAAATGAAATTCAGCTTCATTCCACTGTGTCGCATACATGTTGTAGATTGCTTAATGTGAGAATGCTGGATTGATTCAACTTCACACACTGGAGAAATTAAACAGATTTTGAAAAGAATAAAATTGTCATAGTTTCACATCTGGAATTTTTTCTTTTTTAAAAAAAAGAATAACAAATCCCATGCTGAGAAATGGTATTGCTGGCCTAGTTACTTCCTAAATCATCCAGCAAAAACCATGTGGGAAGAGGGATTCAAACATTCTTGAAGTGATGTGGAGCCCCAATCATACAGAAATAATTTTTAACAGCAGCCAAACCATTAAAAAGAACATTTGTGTTGGACCTACATGTCGTCCTGCTAACGTCTGTTTATGGCTATGTGTTCAATTTATTTATTCTCATGGCAGTTACTCTCCATGGTATATCCTAATCATTGGAAGGGTAATGTTTGGTTGCTTAAAAACAAGGGGAGGGCAGCCTGATGCAAAGTCTAGTTTAGCCCCTCTGTTGCATAAATTGGCCAACCAGCAACCCATGAGTCCAAACAGATGTTTTGTTGTTTCGGTCAATGAGGTTTACACAGTGAGTGTTTATCCTTTAAGAGAAAAATATCTAGAGTTCACTTAGGCTCAGTATCCAGCCTTTTTGGATTTGGACTGCCTCATGTAGCTGGAGTAAAGCTTGGTAATGATATGAAGTGATCCTTTGAGATTGGAAAGCAAGAATTAAAACATGTGGATATCACATTGTTTCACCAGTGACTCTTTCAGCAACTTTTTCCAAAAAAAAATTATTTATGTGAAATGCCAACACATTTTGACAATTGATTCTCCTGTCCAGAAATCATGGATGTGTTCCTGTATTATATCACTAGGTGTGTGACTTTTACTTAGTATGAATATTTGAACAAAAATATTTGTTCAAGATGAATATTTGAACAAAAACTGGTCTGGGAATAACAGTTAATGTTTCCTGATTTGGGGGGAAAGAAATAAAATCATCATCATCATCATCATCATCATCATCATCATCATCATCATCATCATCATCATCATC
>NW_024802942.1:789815-805203 GCF_019175285.1 Sceloporus undulatus
CTATACATTTCCTAGTATTTTGCAGTTTTCTTGGAGGGGCAAGGACCATTACTGTGATACATTCCTACACTCCTCAGAAGGTTCAGGTCAACTCTGTGGATCCAAGTACTGTCTCTGGTGGATTCTAAAACTCAGGGGAATTTGAATGTTAGTGGTGGGAATGCTCTTGTTAGTTCTAGAGTGCATGAACCATAATGATAAGCTTTCAGTTTTTACTGTTGCTCAAACTCTCTACTTAACAAAAAACTCTCTACTCTCATATCAACATTCTCTACCATCATTGGGAACCAGTCAGTGAACATTTGGTCCCACTGATCTCTAGGAAATTTTTAAAGGGACCATGTGCTTTCAAGCATGCAAAGTGAATGACTAAGTAAACTATGAGTGCTTAACAAGGGAAACAGTTACAATCTAAATTAGCAAGGTTGAAATTTATATATATTTTTTTCAGATGATATATTAACTGTCTATTAAGTTAAAAATATGAACTTTTTCCACTTTAAACTGAAGGATCAAGAAAAAATTTACTGAATTAGGCTACTAATATTAATGTTTTATCAACTATAAATAGTTTTCTTTTCACTAGAAAGAAAGTTCAAAAGCAACGATTTGAATTTGAGCAGGACTACACTTCTTATGGTACAAAACCACCAAGTAAGTAAGCTGAAGTACAGCAAGTGCCAAAAATAAACCAAATTAGTCTCTTTTCTGAGAACCAACCCAGCTGTATTTGAGAACATCAAGATAATGGGCAATTCCAAAGGTTGGAAGGCCTTGACATTAGCCTACTGACGTCAGGTCTTTGTTCATAAGTGCATCCTTAGTTGACTCCCATTTTGAATCCACTGCACAGTCTAAATCACAGTCTGATCTGTTGCCATGGTGGTTAAATGTTTTTTTCTAGAGGACAAAATTTATCTGATTTGCATTTTATAACCTATATTCCATTTTGAGCAAAGGAGGGAATACAGTTCCATAGCTCAGTTACAGCAAACCACTTAGAACAAATGTTTCAACTGGGAACAGCATTTCAGGACCATCATAAATGTAGAATAGATGACTGATTTTAAACATCATGGCAGGGTATGTGCAAGCACGCCACAGCAGTATCAAAATCCAGTTTTTAGACACACACCCCCTCGTTCTTACACAATTCTTTAAAAATATGAAATATGAAGTGATATCATTCCCAGAAGGTTTCTAAGAAAATATTATTATTGGAAGTGCAAAAGCACTTAACACTGAAGAGTCAATAATACCTTACAGCAGGCAGTAATAATAAGGTTAGATAGTCTGAATGACCCAAAGTGTCCTCCCTTCCTTGGAGGCATCCACACTGCAGAAATAATCCAATTTGACACCACTTTAACTGTCATGGCTCAATGCTATGGAGTTTTAGTAGCCTTCTTTATCAGAGAGCATTGGTGTCACAACAAACCAACTACAATCTCCAGACTTCCATAGCATTGAGCCCTGGCAGTTAAAGCAATGTCAAACTGGATTAGTTGTGTAGTACAGATGCAGCCCTTGTCTACCTATCATATTGTAAAATACTACTCCTGGAGATTTTTCCACCTCTTCAACTTCTCAGAGTCTTCTCTCAGTTCTTCACTAGAATGTAGTTACTTTAGATTAGCACCATAAGTAACTTTCCTATCTTGAGAATAGGATAATATATATTATTATCTATTATCTATTACAGATAATATATTATTATCTATAATAAAGTTTGTATTTGTTCCTCTAAACCATTGATGCCTTTGCTCCCTAGAATCTCTAACTGCTGCACTCTATCAATTATTCTGTTTCTACATAAGAGTGAAAGGGGGGAATCTAGTAGCACTTTTGACATTAACTAGTATATCTCTGGAAAAGCTTTCTGATAAAGTGAACTCTAGTCCCCAAAAGTTTCTGCTGAAATATGTCAAATATTCTCAAAGAATGGTTACTTAGGCCTGTTACAGACTGCCAAAATAAAGCTGCTTCGAGTCTCTTTGGAGGTATGCTATTTAAATGATGCATGGGTCCTAAGAGTCCGGAGGTCGCGCCAAAGCCACACTCTATTCCTAAGCACTGGAATGCAGCTTTGGTGCAGCTTCTGGATTCTTAAGATGCATGCATCATTTAAATAGCATACCTCCAAAGAGACTCGAAGCAGCTTTATTTTGGCAGTCTGTAACAGGCCTTAGATTGATAATTCATCTAACCACACTTGTTCATCTCTAGCATTCAGTAAACAATTTTAATTATAGCTATTTAATTCAGATTGAAAACGCTAGTCAAGTATCTCCTTTCTCCTTTCATTACCTTATATCCAGTACCAGAATATTTTTGCTTCCTATGGTGTTTCTAATGATGTAGGCCTACTCTCCTCACTTGTGGAAGTTAAACCTCCACTCAGTGGAACTGAACCACTTCAGATGGTAGATGACAGCTCAGAGTATGGTCTGCCATCTCATACATGGAAGGGAAAAAAAGTCTTACACATTGAAAATTTCACATAGGAGACTGATGGTACTAAAAGCATTTTCCGTCTGGCATTTGCTTTTCTGTGTCAGAAGGTTTTTAGTTTAATTTTGTTCTGTTTTAAATGGAGGAATATTCCAACAAATGCACTGTGTTTGTCCTCTGAAGTGGTACAGCCCAGACAACAGTTCATTGGGAACTAGACCATCATGTAAAGAGCCATGCAATAGTACATGCAGATCCCTGTAGTGTAGCAGCGCAACATCCCTGTTTTAACAGGAAAGCCTCTTTGGAAGGCATTGCCTAACCCTTTCACCACTTGGCAGTTCTTCCCTTCAAATAACCTCCCACTCTCTCCTCTGTGCAGGGTTCCTTCCAGTTATATATTTGCTGCCTCCTCACAATTTCTCTGATCCCACTCATTTGGCCCTGAAGCTACATTTCCTGTAGGGGGGAAAAGACATTGTCAGACTATCACTGCAGGCTACTTGATGTGATGACTGTCTTGGTTCAAGACTTAAAGATAATTCATTCCCTTATTTTAAATAACCAACAAACGTCAATACATAATTTGTAAGCTTGGAACCACACACATACTTTTCATCCCAACCAGAAGGCACCACAGAACCTTGCTCTTCAATCTTTTTTTAGATATAATAATAATAATAATAATAATAATAATAATAATAATAATAATAATAATAATATCATAGCATGGATATATACCATAGAGAGCATTGCAAATCCCCAGCCTTATCATATTCACAAAACATCTGCGTTAAATGGAAAGTGGTTATTTCATTCTCTTCCTCCTCCTCCTCCTCCTCTTTGTTCTTCCTTTTTAAATCCCCTTTGGTCTCATGTCGTTGATGGAATTGCCATTGTTAGGCTGATTTTCAAAACATGAAGCTATGCAAACAAGGTGAATATGCTTCTTGGTGAAAATAAGCAACATCCCTGTAGCCCGCAGAACACTGCTGTACTTCCTTGGGGAAGGTTTGGGTCAGGATGAGTCAGGATATATTTTTACTTTTTCAACTAGAAATATTAAATTGAATGCACATTTTGTTAACTTGGATTTTTGTCTGACTTAATTGTTTGGAACAGCATGGATCATATTTAACCATCTGCCCCATTTTGTAGCCCAAGATGGATCTGTCCTCTGTAACCATCCAAAGACCTTTCCTATGCAGAAATCTGTTAAATCCCATGTATATAGCATCTGGTATGCAAATAATTCCATTAAAGCAATGTGTTTACTCATAATCAATTCCTAGCACAGATTGTATTTCTCTACTAGGCACATGAAGGTACCTAACATATACTTCATAAGCAGTAGGTTATCATCTGAATTTATTCATTTTTTATTCATTAAAAAATTCTGAAAATGGCTGAACCTATTTGCACCACCAACTAGTTATGGAGGCCATTTGTGAACTGGGTGAAATTAGAAAGCGCTCATCTCTGTTTGAAATGCCACTCCTCATCCAAAACAAGCAAGCCCAGACCCTTCCAAATTTGAGAGTGGGCTTTTCTTGCCTCATATTGGACTTTCACTCACCACCACCACTACCATCACCATTCTCTCTTTCCCTACCCACTTTCCCCTATTTCTCTCAAACTTGTGGGGGTGGGGGTTAACGGAGAAAAAGCAACTCAGGAGCCTTAGTAAACTCTCTTTCCCCTAGCAATGTGGCTTTGCTAATAATCGTAGAATCATAGAATCACAGAATTGTAAGAGACCGCAAGGGGCATCCAGTCCAACCCCCTGCCATGCAGGAAATCTAAATCAAAGCATCCCCGACAGATGGCAATCCAGCTTCTGTTTAACGACCTCTAAGGAAGGAGACTCCACTACACTCCGAGGGAGTTTGTTCCACTGTCAAGCAGCCCTTACTGTCAGGAAGTTCCTCCTAATGTTGAGGTGGAATCTCTTTTCCTGTAGCTTGCATCCATTGTTCTGGGTCCTTGTCTCTGGAACAGCAGAAAACAAGCTTGCTTCCTCCTCAATGTGACATCCCTTCAAGTATTTAAACAGGGCTATCATATCACCTCTTAACCTTCTCTTCTCCAGTCTAAACATCCCTAGCTCCCTGAGGCGCGTTACAGACCGCCATAAGGGATGTCCTCAAGACGTCCTAGGTTTAAAAAGGGGTGTCACTTCTTGACGCCCCCAAGCCTAATACGTCCCGAGGACGTACAAGATGGCGGCGCCCCATCTACATGGGGGCCGCCATGATGGTGTCACGAATGTGCTGCCTCCAAACGAGGCGGCGCAGACATGACACCATCGTGCTGCGCAAGGGCGCTTAGTGCGCCCTTTCATCAGCTCAGGAAGGAGCTCCGAAACGGAGCTCCTTCCTGGTCTTGCGTCGCTGGTGCAGCCTTTAGATGGCTGCGCCCAGCAACGCAGAGGAGAAAGGGGCCAAGTGGCCCCTTTCTCCTCCTCCCCGCTGCCGCGGGGTGTCCTTGGGACTTGAAGCCCCAAGGACACCCCTTTCCAGGCCTTGGGGAAGTGGCCTTTTGCTGCTTCCCCGCAGCCTGAAAAGCGGCTGATCGGGGCCTCAGCGGCTGCCGCTCTAACCGCTGAGGCCCCAATCTGGCGAGGAAAGGGGCGGGTGCAGGCCGCCCCTTTTCGGCGGTCTGTAACGCACCTAAGTCATTCTTCATAGGGCATGGTTTCCAGATCCTTCACCATTTTAGTCGCCCTCCTTTGGACATGCTCCAGTTTCTCAACATCTTTTTTAAATTGTGGTGCCCAGAACTGGACACAATATTCCAGGTGGGGCCTGATCAAAGCAGAATAGAGTGGGACTATTACTTCCCTTGACCTAGACACTATACTTCTATTGATACAGCCTAAAATCGCATTGGCCTTGTTAGCTGCCGCATCACACTGTTGACTCATATTCAATTTGTGGTCGACTTGGACTCCCAGATCCCTTTCACACGTAGTCTCGTTCAGCCAGGTGTCCCCCATCCTATATCTTTGCATTTCACTTTTCCACCCTAAGTGCAGTATCTTACATTTCTCCATGTTGAAATTCATTTTGTTAGCTTTGGCCCAGATTTCTAATCTATTAAGGTCATTCTGAAGTTTGATCCTGTCCTCAGGGGTATTAGCTATTCCTCCTAATTTGGTGTCATCTGCAAATTTTATAAGTATACCCCCAATTCTATCATCCAAGTCACTGATAAAGATGTTGAACAGCCCTGGGCCCAGGACAGAACCTTGTTGTGGCTGGCATCCTGATAAGTGACCTACAAAATACATAAAACACACACCAACTTCCTACATAATAGTTCTTGGTTTTACATTGTTTCTTTCTCTCTATCCCTTCATGTATGTTTTTATGTTCTTGTACATTCACTGAATATTTTCTTCTGTCTTCTACTGGATGTAGTCCCATCTTATCTTATACTTATACACCAACTTGTTTTCTACTCCACTAAATACATCTGAAGAAAACCGTTGCATTTACTAAATGCACCTGGTTTGCACTCCACTAAATGCATCTGAGGAAGTAGACTGAAGTCTCTCTACATACTGATTCTAAAGACTAACGTGACTATATCTTTGAATTATTCACCATCACACAACATTGTATCTTTAACATAAAACTCCGTGCCCACCACCTTTGAGTCACATATTTTGTGTGTATCCATGGCCATGTCACAGATTTTCATCAACCAATCTTCCATTGTTGGAAGATTCCCACCTTTCTTCCCACCTTTCACATGATGCAGCCACTGCAACATGCCTATTTCTATGTTGTTGGAAGGTCCGGGAGGGGGTCAGTAGATATGCCCATCTAGGGCTCATTCCCACTTGCATTTAAACCAGTTTGCATTTTGCATTTACACTGGGTCACGGAATTGATTTAGGCCGATGTGTCGTTCCACTATGGAAGCAAATATTTCTTTACCCCATGTCATTCCCACTAGTGGGAATGAGCTCCTAGAAACCCATGCTTCAAAATGGAGGACACTTTTGGACAGAAGGCTGAAAGGGAGGACTATATCCTGGAAAAGGAGGACATGTGGTCACCCAGTGTGGGAGCCACTAAGTCCCAGACTGCCAAAAAGCAGACTCCATTCAGTCCCCCTGACACACAACACACACTTGGCCCCTTTCTCGTAGCTTGGGGAGACAAGAGCAGCCAGAAAGCACCCCATAATGCACCCCAGCAGGCATCCTTCCTCCTCTCTCTCTCTCAGTGCCTTGGGGATCTTGCAAGAGGAGGCTTCGGTCTGCTGCTGCTGCTGTTGGTCCCTTGCAAAGAGGGAGACCCAAAGATTGCAAATGGGGAAAACAGGGAAAGTGCACCTGGTCTCTTCATCCTTTTCTCTTTTCCCTTCAAAGGCAAAGCCAGAAAAAGGCTCCTGCAGGCAAGGCGCTCTGAAGAGGAGCAGGGGAGGCCGATGCACTGTCCTCCCAGGGCAGCTTCCAATCCCTTTCCTTTAAAGCTCTGGGGCCAGGGCCAGGAGGAGTCCAGCCTCCCTTTATCCCACCCTCTCTTCAGCTGCTGCGTCCTCCCCACCTCAGAGGCCATTCTTCCCACTACACCTTGGCTTCGGTGGGGCTCCACCTGCCTCCCTACCTTCCTGTGAACCAGATCCATCACTCACACTTGTTGAACCCTCTTCTGAATTCATTTTTTCCCCCAAACGAACCAGTGTTTGAAAACAACATTTTATTTTATTTTTTGCATTTGTCTCACTTCAATACGAGTCACACTGATTGCAGTTGGGTCTGAAACTGTTTCCAATGGGAACGAGGCACATATGAAGCATTCAATGAATGCTTTAAATCATAGTGGGAATGGGCCCCTAGTTTCCTATAGCTGAATATGTTGTAATGAGTTAATCAGCAGGGACCTCTGGGAAATCCTGTCAATGCCTTTTGCAGTGTGTCCAGCTTCAGTAAAATCAAAGACTTCCTCCCACTGCACTCTTCCCTCCTCTTCCCCCTCCCCACATGGAAAAAGAAGGATGGCTCATTTGAAAGGGGAGTTCTGGATGGATATTATTGGGTGACATAGCTATGTATGGAGATACAGTTATGTGCAATATGCACATCTCCCACTGTAGAATTCCAGCCACTGTGAATCTTTAAAAGTATGAGATAAGTTATGACCATAGCAATAAAGACAGAAATAAAGCACATCCACCTCCATAAAGGGATCCTTGAGCACAATTAATTAATCATCAAATGCTTGTTTAAATAAAAAGGTCTGTCCTTGCTGATGAAAGGAAAGCAGAGGGCTGACGTAATCTTGCATATATGAGAAAGATTTCGCTGAAAAGTGGCCAATAAACCCAGAATTGCAGACTTGAAGTATATTTCTAGTCACATATGGGGCTCATTTTCGGCCATTTCATGGCCTAAAATTTCAGCCATGAAATTTTGCAGAAGTGATTTAATTTCCTATTGTTATGTGTTTTCTAGATGACCTCTGGCAACTCTATCGTAGGGTTTTTTGTTTGTTTTTGTTTTGGTCAAGATTTGTTCAGAGGAAGTTTGTTCAAGCTCACCCAGTGGGTTTCCATGGCTGACTGGGGATTTGAACCTTAAGGTCTAGGAGTTCTAGACCAACATTCAAACATGTTGACTGCTCTGTTGCCTAGTCCTGATTTAATTGTATAACTATGGCACGTTACAGACCGCCCCTTTGGGACGGCCTGTAGGCGCTCCTTTCCCCGCTGGATCGGGGCCTCAGCTGCCAGAGCGGCAGCCTCTGAGGCCACGATCCGCCGCTTTCCAGGCCGCGGGGAAACAGCAAAAGGCTGCTTCCCCATGGTCTGGAAAGGGTGTGCTTGGGGCTTCATGCCCCAAGGACACCTGACGGTGGTGGGGATGCGGAAAAAGGGGCCACTCAGCCCCTTTCTCATTTGCGTTGTTGGCACAGCCATGTAGAGGCTGCGCCAGCAATGCAAATCCTGGAAGGAGCTCCGAAATGGAGCTCCTTCATGCGCTGCTGAAAGAGTGCCCCAGGCACTCTTGTGCGGCGCGACAACATCACTTCCACGCCACCTCATTTGGAGGCGGCATGGTGGTGACGTAGCAATGAACCCAGTCCGTACTAGGGTTAAGGGCGTCAGGAAGTGATGCCCCTTCCTAACCCTAGTACGGACAGGGTCCGTACTATAGGCGCATCTGTAACGCGCCTATGTGTACACTAATATACGCAAATGACACCATAGCACTAGCCGAAAAACTCACAGACCTGGAACACCTACTAAGGGAGATCAAGGAAGAAAGTGCAAAAGCAGGCCTACTGTTGAACATAAAGAAAACAAAAATAATGACCACAGAGAAACTACACAAATTTAACCTAGACAATGAGGAAATAGAAATAGTAAAAGAATGCTCATACCTGAGATCAAGCATTGATAGGTACAGAGACTACAGCCAGGAAATCAGAAGATTAAGCATGGGGAGAGCAGCTATAGAAGAACTAGAAAAAATTCTAAAATGCAAAAATATACAACTGAGCACAAAGTTAGAATTATACAAGGCATTGTATTCCCTGTTACCATGTGAGAGCTGGACAGTTAAAAGAGAAGATGTCAAGAAAATCAATGTATTTGAGATGTGGTGCTTGAGAAGAGTGTTGAGGATCCCATGGACAGCCAAAAGGACAAACAAATGGATCCTAGAGCAGATCAATGCAGAGATCTCCCTGGAAGCCAAGATGACAAAACTGAGGCAGTCGTACTTTTGGCACACCATGAGAAGGGAGGAATCACTGTGAATAACAATAATGCTCAGAAAGGTTGAAGGAATCAGAAAGAGAGGAAGGCTGCATGCAAGATGGAGGGACTGTTAAGGAGGTCATGGATATGGGTGTGCAGGAATTAGGAAGAGCAGTGGAGGACAGAGGATCTTGGAGATGTCTCATCCATAGGGTTGCCATGGATTGAGATTGACTCGAGGGCAGTTAACAACAACAATAATGTGTACACAGTATCATTCCATCAAAATTTATGACCATAAACTGTGATTTGACAACCTCTCCTGCATTAAATGGCATGAAACCAAGAACTATAGACTTCACTTTGACTTTAAAATTGTCCAGCATGGCAGAACATTCCATAAAAGCAGACCAATGTGTGAGGTGGAAAAATCTGCAACACATCTTCACATCACTAGTCTCGTTCATAGCACTGTGACCTCCCCAAATACCAACAGCAAAACTAGGGTTAAAAAGACACTAAATATAGCTATATATGGACCTTAACAGAGTAAATAAATACTTAGTAGTTTGTAAACCCTAATTTTGTCAGTGGTTTCTAGTACTTTTGAGGTGGGTTCTGGGGTTCATCCCTGTCTTGTACCTCCCCATATATGCCATTAATTTATTCTATTATGAAAAAATTCAGCATGTAAGAACCCAGAAATTACAGAACTGGCATAAGTAAAACACACTCACCAACATGAACATATGGATTAGTGGAGTTGCATTCAAAATCTCAGAAATAAGATGTTTTGTGTTATCTATCATTTCCCTTGGTAGAAATTTTCACAGCTCATAAATAAACAATATGTTCTATTTATCTCTAGGACACCCACTGTTATAGGTTTGCCTTAGGGTCAGCATAAGTTGGACATGACTTAAAGGGACACAGAAACAATAAAGACATATCCATGTCGTGCTCATCCTGCCCACAATCTCTTTCCCATCATTTCTATTATTTTATTTCAGCCTAATCAACACCCACCCACTTGGTACAGCTGGATTATTACTTGTTTGAACATGTTAAGCTTGGCTGATGAGAGAGAAAACTGGGAGTGCTTGCATTGGGAAAATAATGATTTGGGTTGTTTGGTTGAACATAAAGATACTTCTGTTACACATAGCAGATTATCATTCCCTCCCAACTCCCCTGCTATCTACATGTATCCCTCCCACTTCAGTGCTATCTGCATATGCTATTGTGACCAAAGAAAGTGGTACAGATTACATGTTAAGCTAGCAGGGTTACCGTTGAACATAAAGAAAACAAAAATAATGACCACATTATTCTACACAGGAGCTACACAAATTCAACCTAGACAATGAGGAAACTGAAATAATAAAAGAGTTCCAGTACATTGGATCATATATTGATCAGAATAAGGACTACAGTCAAGAGATCAGAAGAAAACTAGGAATGGAGAGGGCAACTATGAAAAACTAGAAAAAATCCTAACGTATAAAGATATACAACCGAGCACCAAAGTTAGATTTGTCCAAACCAAAGTATCCTCCATTACCATGTATGGATCCAAGAGCTAGACAGTGAGGAAGCGGATAAGAGAAATGTGGTGCTGGAGAAGAGTACTGAGGTTACTGTGGACAGCTAAAAAGACAAGCAAATGGGTCCCAGACCAAATCAGACCTGAAATCTCACTGGAAGCCAAGATGATAAAGTTGAGGTTGCTGTACTTTGGCCACATCATGAGAAGCCATGACTCATTGGAAAAGACAATAATGCTAGGAAAGGTAGAGGGATATAGAAAGAGAGGAAGACTACATGCTAGAGGAAGGCCATGTGGACTCTATTAAGGAGGTCACAGGTATGAATTTGCAGGACCCAAGCAGAGCAGTGGAGGATAGAAAGTCTTGGAAATGTTTCATCCCAAGGGTCACCATGAGTCAAGAATGAAAGGCAGTTAACAACAACAACAACAAACAGCACATATAGTGATTGGTTGGATGGTTGGTTGGTTGAAAGGAATTCATGGGAGGCTGTTAACCTAAATGGTAAATAGTAAACAGAAAATAGTAGTAAACATAAATAGTATAAAGAGTAAACAGAAGGACTGTTTTGCCCTTTTCTGCCAACCATTTTCTCATTCCAGCTGCCCACTCACTCACTGCCAGCTGGGGGGGGGGCAGGTAAGGAAGCCAGAAACTCTGGGGGAGAAATATTGAGTGGAAAACCAAGCACTAGTCAGAATCTGACTAGAGAGAAGAAAACCAGTGCATAAGTTTGAAAGGGAAACAGCTATACATAAATATAGAATGCTTACTACAGCTGAGATAATTTGGACTGAGATGAGAGAAGGAAATAGTGAAGAAGAAAAAAGGCCATTATAGGAAACACTTATAGATCTCCTGGGAATGATTAGGAGAAAGAACAGGAAGCATTTATATGTTTAAAGAAGAGTTGTAAAAACCCTGGACATTGATCATGGCAATTTCAATTACGCTGCCATTTACCGGGGCAAAATAATAAACCACATTTCTGAGTGTACGCAAGACAGTTATTGCACAGATTCTCCTGTCAAGCGTACCACATAAGAGGCATTAAATAAAAATACTCTTGGCTCTGGGATACTGTGTGTGATAATTGTAACATTACAAACACCACGAATGAACAGAGAGACAGACACCTAGAAAGAACCACTGCTCATCTGGACAGTTGTCATACAGAAGAGTACAATAAGGTTGAATAAAAAATAGCAAGGCATTAGTAGGCATGATTATGCAAAAGATCACAGATCAGTCCTCTTACTGAAACCAAAAACTATGAGGAACATAAGCACAATCTTAATGGATGAAATAAAAGATTCATGTCACACCCCAGAATTCCTCTGAAGACCTGAGCCATGTGATTGGGGGCTTTATTGTATATTCTGTTTTCTACTACTAAAATGTTGTAAACCACTTTGGTTTACAACTAAGCTATAATTAAACAAACAACCAAATAAATAACTATGTATCTTGTATGAGAGTAACTCCCAAACCTGACCTCATGAATGCTATTAATTCATCGAATCACGGAGTTGGAAGAGAACATAAGAGCCATCCCATCCATCCTCCTGCCATGGAGGACTTTGTTTTCAAAGTCAGCTAAACAGTATTGGCTTGCAACTCACTGCTTTGTTAAATTTTGGGCTAATTTAGATATATTTACCAAGTTTTTTTAAAAAAATCCAGATACCTTGATTGATTTTTGTACCATGTATACTTTCATTTGTTTGTTTACAAACAAAGAAAAAGAAATCCACCCTGCCTTTCTTTAAAAGAAAAGAAAGACACGAGGCAGATCACAAATCTTAATAAAAATACTGAAAGGTAAACATTGGATAAAATCAGGGTGGATAAAAATTATTATTATTATTATTATTATTATTATTATTATTATTATTAATAATTTCTATAGCACTGTACATGTACACATCACTGTACATACAGATAATCAACCAATAAAATATAAAACTTGCCAATAGCGAACAATCTACAAAATACATATAAACAGTAGGCAGTAATATAAAATAGATTTAGTTAAAAAACAGGCAACAATTAATGAATGAGAGTTGGGAGGAATCCTGACCATTGTCATGGGGCTGTTCGTGGTTCTGTGAAAGTGTGTGCATTGGGGATTTTTCATCATTTAATCAAAACAAAACAGAAGTAATCAATGACCCATGAGATTTCTATCCCACAGAAAGGTCTGATAGAGCCAACACTACAGGATGATCCATTCCATACTTAGGCCCGGTACACAAGGGCCAAAAGCAGTGTGGCACTGCTGATATTTGGGTTTGGGAGCATGCAGCAACCGCATGCTCCCGACCCTAGTACGTATGGCTGGCGCCATCTTGACACAGCTCCGTCCAAATGGCGCAGGACACATCACCGCGACACCCCAGGGCGCAAATAGCACCTTGGCAGCATCGCAGGAAAGGAGCCCTGTTTCAAAGCTTCTTTTTCCAGCAGATCGTTGTCATGGCCGTGTTGTTGCCATGGCAATGGCCTCTGGCCATCGCTTTCTCTTAATCTGTACCGGGCCTTAGAGTAAAGCCATATATGATCCACTCAGAAGTGTTCCATTGATAGTTTTTTGTGGGTTTTTCGGGCTATGTGGCCATGTTCTAGAAGAGTTTCTTCCTGACGTTTCGCCAGCATTTGACTTGCTCTGAAGATGCCAGCCACAGATGCTGGTGAAACGTCAGGAAGAAACTCTTCTAGAACATGGCCACATAGCCCGAAAACCCACAAAAAACTATGGATACCAGCCATGAAAGCCTTAGATATTCCACTGAGTTTATTATTGCTTAATCTCAGTTCATGGAGGGCTTGCTGCATTAAAACTCTTTTCTTATTTATTTATGAAATAGTTTCTGCTGTATAATAAATTTACCAGGACTTTTCTCACTGTTAAGGCTACAGTACAAAGCAAATGTGCTTGTGGATATGAGTGCATTCAAGTGATGAGATCTCCTTATATATCTAAGGTTCCTTAAGTACAGATGATCAGCCTGTTTCCAGACTGATAAAAATAAATCACAAATCTTAATTACAGTTACACAGCAGTTATGTCAGTTTCTGTAGAGTAAAGAATACTGAACTTCCTCTATCCTTTAACATTTTCCCCAAACATTTTTTTCTAACAAAAGATGGCTATCAGGACCATAAACTATAAATATACTTTGGAGGGCATGCTCCAAAGTCCTTTTTCTAATTGATGTGTGAGAAGATTTCATTTTCTTTTTGCAGGAAAATACATGTTAAAGGGGCAATGAACAAGAATGGGTGGGATTAAGAGAACTCTTATTCTCCTATTTTTTATTCTTACCTTCTCCAGATCCTATGGGATTGGGCAGAGCTTGCAAATGTTATCTTTTTCAATAGGATGACTAGAATTCCTAAGCCAGCATGGCCAAGCTATGCTTTCTTACCATCAGAAGTATCAGTGAGTACCATAGACAGGGGAAGGAAAGAACAGCTCTATGAGTTGGACTTCTGCCTACATTTAGGCTTGAGCCCAAATGCTCATTTATAAAGTGTTGTGGTGTTATGGAACCAAAGAAGAGAGACAGATTTAAAAAGCACCTGAAGGGGATGTTCCCACTAGGGGAAACCCCGCGTTCTGAATCGAATCCAAGGAGTGGCGTTCATATTAGGATCCGATTTAAACCTAGAACGGTTCTAGAGCAACCTGCAATCGTCCCCACTACAAATCGAATCGTAGAGCGGGATAAAAATTTAAATCGAATTTTCCTCATTTAACACGTGTTAAAAAAACACTAGGGTCCGACCTACGTTTTTCCATTGATTCGAGTTAGGAACCGGAGTATTTAAATAGGAACGACAGCCTTTGAATCGGGTTGGATGGATGGGAGGAGCGGACTGCGGTGGGGGCTGTCCTTGGGGGAGTTGCCCTTTTTGTCCCCATCCGTCGTGGCTGTCGCCATTTTTTCTTCCCTCACCCCTTTGTTCGCTGTGGTCTTTCAATAAGAGATAAGGATTATTTTTATTTTTTATTTTAATGGTTTACAGGCGCTTAATCTCTTCAGCGCTTTAAGCGCCTGCATCTGCAAAGGACTACAAGGCTTCTCCCGGTGGATTGCAACCTGTGTTGCAATCTCTGTGTGGGGAGAGCCCATTTCTAACGGAGGAGAGGCAGGAAGGGAAGCCTCCTCTCAAAGAGGCATTCCCTGCCCGCTTGGGCTCTGATCTCGCCCAGGCAGGGAAGGGAAGGCTCCTCGCGAGGAGGCATCTGATCTCGCCCAGACAGGGAAGGGCTCTGATCAATGGGGGGGGGGGATAGAGCCTTTCTCCCTCTCTTTCTCAAACGGAATCTGCCTTCTCCTCCAACCCTGGAAAGAGAATCTTTGGGAAGAGTGCTCCCTCCCTGCTTTGCCAGAAGCTTCCCCCATTGATCTCTGGGCTCTCTGAAGGGATTCTGCCTGGCTGTCTTGGGAGACATGAAGAGGGGATGCTGTCATGCAAAACCTATCCCATAGTTCCTCTGGAAAGAGCTTGGGTTTCCTACTAAATTCGCTTTGCCAGAAGCCTCCCCCATTGATCTCTGGGCTCTCTGAAGGGATTCTGCCTGGCTGTCTTGGGAGACATGAAGAGGGGATGCTGTCATGCAAAACCTATCCCATAGTTCCTCTGGAAAGAGCTTGGGTTTCCTACTAAATTCG